>NC_142796.1:67147726-67325226 GCF_049724085.1 Artemia sp. Qi Xiang Cuo | reverse complement strand
GTGTGTGTGTGTGTAAGTTTTGTGTGTGTGTGTGTGTGTGTGTGTGTGTGTAAGTTTTTGTGCGTGTGTGTGTGTGTTTTTTTTGTTTTCATTTGTCAGTTTTTTTTGTTGTGTGTTTGTTTTTTTTTTTTTGTGTGTGTTAGTTTTGTAGTTTGTGTGTTAGTTTTAGTTTGTGTGCGTGTAAGATTTTGTGTGTATGTGTGTGTGTAAGTTTTTGTGTGCATGTAAGTTTTCGTGTGCATGTGTAAGTTTTTGTGTGTGTGTGTGTGTTTGTTTAAGTTTTTGTTTGTGTTTATTTGTTGGCGTCTGTGTTTTTGTTTTCGTGTGTGTGTGTAAGTTTTCGTGTGTGTGTAAGTTTTTGTGTGTGTGTGTGTGTAAGTTTCTGCGCGTGTGTGTAAGTTTGAGTGTGTTGGTGAGTTTATGTGAGCATGTAAGGGGACCGGGGGGGGCCTTTGGGGTCCAGGGAGGGCGTTTGGGGATCCGGGGCCCTTGAGAATTGGGTGGTCTTTTGGGAGCCCAGTGGACCTTTAGGGACCGCGGGAGGACCTTTGGGGGCCCGGGGAGAGCCTTTGGGGTCTGGGGCCCTTTGGAAGCTTGGGGGGACCCTTGAGGACCGGGGAGGGCCTTTGGGGGCTTGGGTAGGGGCTTTTGGGGTCTGGGGGGCCCTTGAGCGCCGATTGGTCCTTTGGTAGCCCGGTGGACCTTTGGGAGCCTGGGGAGGGCCTTTAGGAGCTCGGGGAGTCTTTGGGGTCTGGGGGCTCTTTGGGAGCTTGGGGGGCTTGAGGACTGGGGGCTTCCTTCGGGGTTGAGGTAGGGGGATTGGAACCCTTTGGGGTTGGGGTAGGTGGATTGGAACCCTTTGGGGTTGGGGTAGGGGGATCGGAGCCCTTTGGGGTTGGGGTAGAGGACCTCACAACACTATTCAAATGGAACTTGTGTATTATAACGAACATAGAGTTTCACGATTAAATTCTCTTCTAAAATCTCTTCAAAAATCATATTTTATAATGTCTCTAACTGTTTCGCCGAAATAATTCCATAAAATAGCTAAAACGGTTTCGCCCAAATAATCCCTAAACGGAATTTCAGCATGTTCCCTTTGTTTGGCATCCCTGCGCTGGCACATTTCAATTATTTGGAAACCTGATTCCCGCGCTAGAACAATTCGTCGCTAAGATCTAAACTTTGCCTCGGAAACGTTTCTTCTGGAAGAACTCCAGACATTAATAAACTTTGTGCCGGAGACAATTCAATCAATCATTACATCATCTGTCATCTAAACTTTGCCCCGGAGACATTTCTGTTCGATCTCCAAAGACATTAATTAACTTGACGTCATCTGTCAGACATTCCCCGGAAACTCATAACATTTGGCTCAAGCAACAACAGGAAGGAAGTGTCTTTAACTTTGGCCGGAAACAACAAGAACATCGACCTTGACATTTGCTGTGCGTGTGTAAAAAACAATAACAACAATACAGATCCCATTAACCGTGTGTTCTCTCAAATGACTATCGCATGCCCAAAACAACAACAACAACAGAGAACCCTCAATTCACGTATTCAACCTAATTACTCTCGCGTGCCCAAAACAAAAACAACAACATTGACACCATTAACCACGTGTTCTCCCTAATGACTCTATCGCGTGCCCAAAACAACAACAACAACATTGATCCCATTAACCATGTGTTCTCCCTAATGACTCTATAGCGTGCCCAAAACAACAACAACAACATTGACCCCATAAACCACGTGTTCTCCCTAATGACTCTATCGCGTGCCCAAAACAACAACAACAACATTGACCCCATTAACCACGCGTTCTCCCTAATGACTATCGCGTGCCCAAAACAACAACAACAACATTGACCCCATTAACCGCGTGTTCTCCCTAATGACTCTATAGTCCATGAAAGTGACAAAATTCCTGTTTTTTCATTCTCACTGACAACAAACAGACATAAACTATGTAAAAAAAGTTATAGGTGGCAACAGGGGTGAGGGATCGGAGTAGAACCCCCCTTCTACTAATATACCTAATTGTGATAAAAATATAATGCTTTAGAAACACATTTGGGCTATATATTTGCACATTAGGGGGGGGGGAAGGTAAAGTAAAACAGGTCTGCATGCTTAATGTGTTAGGCACAATTATTCTGCAAATTATGTAATAAGAATTGTTTTCTAAATTCTCACTGTCCAAATTCTTTACCCCTCCCCCCTTATGTGCACAAATGTAGCCCAGATTATATATTTTTCATCTATTCTGTCGCTTCTCTTTGTCTTGTCTCACGCTAAGCTGAATGAAACTAACGAAATACCCGGCTCTATAATGCGTCAAAGAATGAACAACTTGAGCGGTAGGGGGTTTATCATACATTTACGTGTTTGAACACTTTGCTGAGAAGAATTTCTCCAATCAGTATTGTATAGACGAAGCCCCTTTTGAATCACTTACTCGATCTTCAAATAATTTCTTCTTTTCTTCCAGTGCTGTATCAAGATTGGACGACAACGTTCTTAAGCATTACTGCAATGAAGAATTGTTTCACATGGACATCACGCGAACGGACAGTGACGGACTATACGACGTCACTTTTGTGGAATTAGATCTGTCTTAGTACAAATAAAAAGCAAAGCCTTAAATTTGTGTTTTGATTGCAACACGAATTTGTGTTTGAAAACGTCTTATACCATGACAAAAAATTTATGCTCAATGTGGGATAAATAATGTGCCTTTCCTAAACACTTGAGAAAACGGGCATTATGAGTGCACAGCGTTTCGCTGTTCGCCTAAAACAAAACCAGTGTTTCTTTTTGTTTTGTAAAGTGCCATGTTTGTGCCACGGCATATAAACGCCAGTTTGTAGTTATGACATTAGTGTTCGTTTATTCATGTGCCTTAATTTACCTGAACAATAGTCTTTTGCAGTGTGGGATTTGTGTGTTGATTATTTTCTACTGTTTAAATCGCTTACTTTGAGTAGCAGTTATTTGTGTTTTTAGACATTCTGCTTTGTTTAACATGTATAAATACTAATCTTTGACAGGTTTAAAAAATGATTTGTTTGAATTAATGATCTTAAGCATCAAACTAAATTGTAGAAATATTTGTATATATGAGAACTATTTTTTTCAACAAGTGTGTATGATCTGGGAAGCTTAAATGGCGAAAATACTCGATATACGCTGATAAAGCCCTTAGAAACTGGAATTCCCTGGAGAATGTTTTTGGAAATTTCATCGCCTGACAGGGATTTCTGAAAAAAATGAGGTCTATTTGCCTTAAAAATTTTACTGCATATCTGATTGAAACTAAAGGTTTTTCTTTTAAACTTACCCGTAGTTTCACATTGACTAACTTGGCTTGTGGATAATTGGTTTGCATAGTATTCGTGAGAACATATTCTTGTATCCTGATTGGTTGATTATTTTTAGCCAGCCAATCACAAACCGTCTTATATTTTTGCGTTCTGTAGCTAATTTTGCGGAACGGCTAGGTAAAACCACTATAACAGTGTCAATATTTGACAAGCTTTTTTGTAAAACCCCCCCCCCGGAAAAAAAACATCTTGGATACGTTCTTGATTGCCTGGGTAATATTAACATCGCAAAATTTTGCTATTTATGGACTGTTTCTGAGCTATTAGAAAGTAGAAAACTCAAGTCTATTAAATTCATTCGGGGCGACAAGGGTTCCACATTATTCAACTTTCGTAATTGAAAAGGCCGGAAATAATAATTTATTTTTATTAACTGATATTTATTATACCTTACCCGCTTGAAGTCACCCCGAGTTTTTTCACACCCCGTATTTTTCTTGTACATATCCCAAATTTGCCCAAAAGGAAATTGGACTCTCCAAAATCCCCGAAAATAAACAATTTACGTTAACGTCCGTGAATTTACGAGTGTTAATTATCTGAAAGAATTCGAAGAACCCAATCTTATTTTAGAAAAAAACTCGGGTTAATTCCAAAAAAAAACTCGCGGATAATAGAACTACACCTTAGCATGCCTATCTGAATTTACGTTTTTCCGTACAAGGGCCTCAAAATATTAGAAATGTCTCTAGTTGTTAAACAAAAAAAAATGTTATCTTACTTATAAAAATCGCAGTTTTTTTTTTTTTTTTTTTTTTTTTTTTTTTTTGGAAAGGGGCATTTGGGGTACAATTTATTATCCGAATATTCATTTCTTACGGTTATTGAGGAACAGATCTCGGAAATTCTAAAGTAGAAGTGTTGCTCCGCAACACCTTTTAGGATCGAGGTAACAAGATGAATGTTGATCTCGCAATATTATGATGGCTCACACAATCAAAATATCAAACGTGTATTCGAGCATAGGCAGTTCATCATGTAAATCGTAATCCTGTTTTAAATTTCTCTATATAGCCTGTTTTCTAAGAGGTTATGTAGCCTCTGATAGGCTATATAGCCTCTCAGCGATCTGATAGGCTATAGCCTATATAGCCTATCTGCAGTTCAAATGTTGTACAGCAACAATTTTCTGCTCATTTGATAGTTGAGATTCATTTTGATGTGTTAAAAAATTGTACCCCCCCCCTTCCTGAAAATATCCTGGATAAGACCCTGCATGTACATGTTTCTAAATTGGATAAAATCGGGAATTTATTTTTTAAGGAAAAGGACCTCCATATACAGTGCTACAATTTTTGAAAGTAATGGGTGCAAGGCCGTAGTAATGGTTGGAATTTTCCTAATTACAATTTTTTTTTATTTTAAGCCTTTAGAAAATCTTCAGAAAGTGCCAAAAAGGTATTTTTTTGGAATCTATGGGGAGGTGTTGCCATCAACAATTCCTCCCTCAATTGACCCCCTGATCTTTTTAAGCTTACCCCCTGATCTTTGCTTACCTTTAGAAAGATTTCAGTCTCCATCCCTCAGAAAGAAAGAACCCTGCGTTGGACAGACCTAAGTTTTGTATTACTCCAGCTATATTCTGGTCAGCTGATACTAAAAATCATGATTAAAATACTAACACTGATCATATTTGTCAATTGGTGATATATTTTAATATTGTGTGTGGGAATATTTGCTTGATTTTCTTTACAGCTTTTAAAGTCAACTATGTTGTGATCAAACCCGCTTCTAAATTAACATTCAGTAATGTTCGGTTCTCGTGCGTGGTTAGTTACCATAATTGTTAGAGGTGAAACTTGTTTAAATTTCAACCAATCAGAGGCAATGCAGGATTTAAAAGCTAATCGATCGTAATCTCATTGGATGAAAGTTCGAACTGTTGTAGGTACAATTGGGGTTGTATCCAAGTACATTTGAGGACAGCAGAGTATGTAATCGACATTCCTTTTCAGTTTTAAATGATGCAAGTGTTTATAAACGTTTTTTATGATTTTAAAAGTCAGATTCTTGTGCAGACTTTATAGAAGGACGGGGGGGGGGGGGTCTTGCTTCAAAACGGAACTTTTATGGAAAGTAAAAGAAAATATAAAAAGACCTCGAGAGGTATAGGGAGCGAGGGAGTTGAAACTCCTTCTACTATAGTTCCGGTTTTATATTATTTGTTTGGGTTTCTCAAATTGTCCAAATCATTTTTAAAGTTTAATTTATAAAATTTAATAAAAAACATTTTATTTCAAGAAAATTACATATAGGCTATTACCTAAAAAAAAAAAATTCTACTTCAGATCCTGATGAATCAGAGCGGTTGATTTTAAGTCGTTTTTAGATAATCGAAGAAATAACGAACGTCGAAGAAATAACGAGAAACTCATATAAAATTTGGGAGGGGAGTTCCTCCTTGATTTTTTAAAACTTGGGGCCACTCTACCACCTGAATAAATGAAAGTACTGTTATTTTCGTTTCTTTTTTTTTAAAGAAATATATAAGAAGACATCATAACCTAGTGCCCTCTCCCTCTTTAAAAATTCCTTTGTGCTTAGTTTGGACTGCACCTACCTTCTAAGTAGTGTCTCTAAATATTAAATCTTTTATTTAATATTTAAACTAGATATACAGTAAATTATTAAATAACTAAATAGAATTAAACAGAGGTAAACTAAGTTAAAATACATACCCTTGTACATTAAATAAATATAAATATTGATTATACATATAATATATATATATATATATATATATATATATATATATATATATATATATATATATATATATATATATATATATATATATATATATATATATATATATATATATATATATATATATATATATATATATATATATTTATATATATATATATATATATATATATATTATATCAGCACGTGTACAGAAATTATTTTGGAGCAAATAATGATAATAAAAACTGCTAAAAAGTCCGTGTTTTACGAACATAGTTGAAAATATAAGAGACATTTTATGGTTGGTGTGTAAGAAAATGTAAGATATCAGATAATTTTAAGAAAGGGGAAGGGGTATATGATATATATGCCTTTTGTGAGTGCCAGTTCCAGGTTTTAACTATTTCTACTGGGGCGTGGAATAAAAGAGGGGGCTAATGTATCTACTTTAAAATAAATTCCATATTGAAAAGTCTATTTCAGTTCTATTATTATTTTTGAAAAAGATTAAGCCTACAAAAAGACCAAAAACAGGCTCCGTGTTTTGAGTCTGTTAACTATTTCTACTGGGGCGTGGAGTGAAAGAAGGTGGTAATGCATCTTCTTTAAAAATAAATTCAATATTTATAAGCCTATTTCAGTTCAACTATTATTTTTGAAAAAAAAATTAAGCCTACAAAAAGAACACATTTGTTTTAGTCATAACTTTTACAGCTAAATATTGCTCTGTGTTTTGAGCCTATTTTATCAGTCCCTTTCGTGGTGGGCATATATTTATTGAGCTTACATTAGGGGTTTGAATAACGTGTTCAGAATAAGCTTGTTTATGATTGGTGATCACTCAAAGATTTTTTGCTTTTTTTATCTTATTCTTTGTGGAATTTGGCGTTTTGTATAGAAAAAATTGTTTTTTATTTTTTAGATTTTCCCGTCATCCTACTTTTTCTGCATATACAATTAGTCCATGTATTAAAAAAAAAAAAAAACTAAAGCATATAATATTTCCAATTTATTACTACAAAAAACATTATTAATTGCATCGAAATTTTCACAATTATTATACATCAGACCCCTAACATAGTATTCGTAATAGAAGCCGTATGTCATTTGTATCAAGAAGTTTGAACTCACCCTAATGGAGCCCACTTTAAAATTTTTTATTAATAATCACTCTAGGATTTTTGTAGTTTTTTTTTCTATCTTTTTGTTTGCGCAGTTTGGCATTTTGCACTTTGGAAAGTTATTTTTTAGATATTTCCTTTGTCCTTGTTTTGCAATTTAGTCGATGCAGTAAAATGAAACCATACAAAAAATAAAATAAAGTATTTTTATTTTCAACAAATAAATACAAAGAAAAATTATTGAGTACACCAGAATTTTCTAATCACCGGACCCCTAATATACGTTTATATTAGTTATATTATATACGTTTATATTATATTCTTTATACGTTTTATTTCTTTATACTGAAATAAAACGACATTCAGCAATATTCATTCCACATTCACTCAATAATATTGTATATTTTTTCTCTGGTCTAAATGGGAAAAGTGGGCTGAACAGGAATATTAAGGGATACTGCATATTTTTCAGATGAAACAACTTTGCCTGAAATGCTAAAAACGAAAAAAACTATTTGTCTCTGGTCTAAATCGAAAAAAATTGGCTAAACATCACTAGTGGAATGAAATGGAGCAATGCTGACACATTCAGTTACCATATTTCACCGATTTATCAGTATTATCATTATTTTTTGGATTATAACTTAATTACAGTAACGTGTATATGGTCCGTAGTCAGAGCCGTTCCTAGGGTTGGTTCTGCTCTGGTGAAATTAATTACAGCGCCCCCTCCTGTCTCAAATATAATAATAAAAAAGCCGAATAAAAGTGAAAATTTTACAAAAGTGAGCACCCCCCCCTTTGAACGGCTCTGTACAGTAGGGGCACCGTAACGTTGATTTACTGCCCCTTCAACATATTACTAGAATTTCTTTAGTGGTTTTCAAACTTGGCAGGTAATGTTCCATGCTAGGTGGTTGAGTTACGTTGCATGAAGTATAAAGTTTTTAAGCCTATTACAAGCCCTTTCCCACTTGGATAACGTAAAAAAAATTAAACTATCTTAATCATCGTCTAAAATCATAACAAATATCATAAGCAAAATATTCAAAAATCAGAAACGTGGGATGAAGCTGAAGATTCGACTATAAAAGCTTATCCAGAAATTCTGTTATGTTAATGCTATATTGACTTCTCTTTAACGTAACAAAACAACGTCCGTAACGTCCCACAATGGTGCGGTGGGTTTAATCTCAGGTTGGTAGTAGGCGACCCAGATTCGTAACGTCCGTAACGTCCTGTAACGTAACGTTTTACAATGGTGCGGTGGGTTTAATCTCAGGTTGGTAGTAGGTGACCCCGATTCGTAACGTCCTATAATGGTGCGATGGGTTTAATCTCAGGCTGGTAGTAGGCGACCCAGATTCGTAAAGTCCTGTAACGTAACGTCCTGCAATGATGCGAAGTAGAAGTAGTATTCAGAAGAAATCTCGGATTTTTAAGAAGAGTTCCAGGATCTTCTTTACAGCAAGAAGACAGTCCGAACATCTAGTCAATTGATATCTGGGTGAGAGTATAAGTGTTTATTGTAACGAGAGAGGTTTGCTGGCACGGATCATGCTTAGTGCGGATGAGAATTCCTCTATTCAACTTATCCGCTCAATTAACTTTCCCAGATTTACTCTGTAAAGATAACAAGTACATACCTGGCAACTTCTTAGCTTAAAACTATGGACAGATAAAATAGGCAAAAAAAATTATCCTATTCCGCTATAAACATTGTTTATTTACAACTCCCTGAAGGTAAGAAAGTATCCAGGTGGGGTGGGGGGGGGGGGTTAAGGTTTGATCACTATACCCCAAAATTTTGTTCGACTCGTAAAAACTGCACAAAATGTATGTGAATAATTTTTGATGCGTTTTAAAAATTTTTGCTACCCCCGAACAAAAATCCAGGATAGGTCCTTGCCTAAAGGTGTGCCACATTTTTCTTCTTTCATTTCACATTTATGGTTCATTTTTATTCAAATATGTTTATTTTTTTTTTTTTGTTGAAAATACTGGATACTCTTTTCTTATGCAACTGCTAATCCTGCACTTTATGGGGTTAGCAAGTGCAACCCATCCAACAGCTAATCCAGTCATCTCGCTCTTTACGCTTAAGTTCGAATTCTGTCCTAATTCCGTAATATTGACTCCTGAACCACAGAGGCAGTTTAATTAGAATAAAAAGATCTTTTAACAGTACCAAAAAAACTTTAGCCTAAAGAGCAAGGTATTGACGTGGGGGCAACCCCACTTATATTCGTAACAATTTCTGTTTATTTAAGTTTTAATCTTGCTCCTTACTTTCAGTTGAAGAAACTTTTAAAAAATTTAATTTCTGATCTTTTTTTTAATAATGCTGGGAAATCCGGCTCCCCCTCCATGGGAAATATCCTTCCTCCATGAAAAATTAATCCATGGAAAAATCCCCTTCTTCTGCCAGAAAAACCCCACCTGAAAATGTCTGTATGTATCCCAATAGCCAATGCCATAGGTAAACAATGGGCAAAGTCCATAACTTGCAGCCCTTCCTCCGGGAAATGTGGGGGCTGTCATCATCAAAGACATAGTTATTAGATTTTTCGAATGTGCTGAAAAAATGGGCATCTCAAAATTTTGATCGGGTGACTGGGAAAAAATTAGTGTGGGAAGGGGGCTAACCATCCAATGTTTTTAGTCACTCAAAAGGGGCACTAGAACTTTTCATTTCCGATCAAATGAGCCCTCTCCCAATTTTCTACGATCACTGGTTCGATATGCTGAATCTGACGGTGTAATTTGCATTAAAATATATATGGTTGCCCTCCAGTCTTTCTTCAATTCCCCATCCACATACATTGAAAGTTTTAACCTAATACCATCAGTCGTTGCTTAGATATTGCTGAAATTCCCTTTCCACAACCAGCAAGGACAAAATGTATTTTGATTGTGTTTCGCATCCCTCTCAACATTTCCTTAAAGTTTCACATTAATACTCGAAGCCTTTTTAGGGAACCCAAGATGAAACATGCCATTAAAAAAAAAACAAAAAAAACCTTATATGTTGACAATCAGAAACTAGTAGCTTCTCTATAGTTCAAACAATGGAAATGAATAGCGTCTTTTCAAAAGTTATTTTGTTCACGAAATAAATAATGATATTTTATTAAAAATATATATATTACTTTACGTCCATAAGATCTGGTGTGTGAAACTGTGTCACCTTTAAAAGGGAAAAATGTCTCCACTTCCGTCACACTTAAAAAGAGCTTGATCTCCACGTTGATGAATCTTCAAGAAGTTTCATTGTTCATTCTCTACTTTTCTGCTCATCTTTTCCTTCAACATTCAGTTCTTCTGTTTACTGTATCTCCAAGAGGATTTATCTCAATATGAAATATCTCCATGGTGATTCTAAGTCAACTTCACCAATATATTAGTCTCCAGATACCTCCAATTTCAGTAAAATTAGACACATTTCTACATACGGAGCCGTTCAAGAGGGGGTAGGGCACGGTAGTGAATTGCTCACTTAGATCAACTTTTTGAAACAAAGAGAAGAAAGGATATAATAAATGAAAAATAAAATAGATAAGAAAAAACAAGGATTTTGTCAGCCAGTAGGAAACTATGAAAATAAAAACTAGCAAATATTTCGACAAGGACCCCTGTCAAGTCGTCCTCAGTGCTCAGGAAAAATAAAAACAAACAAAGACAAAATCTAACTTTTTGAAGTGAACTCTACAAGAAGTGAAAAGACACTGAATCTAAAAACCAGTCAGAATAAGTGAAAGACAATTCACCAATTGGGTTGGACAAATATTCTTTGCTTAGCGATAGATATTGCCTGTCTGCAAACTCGATTCTCATTAGATATGCGGACAGTTTGTCTCAAATAACATCAGAGGAAATATGGATTGAACCTTTTAGTATTAAGTTATTATAAATTGGGCTTAAGGAAATATCTCCTGTATCTCTGTTTATAGCAAAATTTCTATTTATACATTTTTTTTATCTCAATTGCCTCTCTGAAAGATTGCGGTAGGCCATTGAAAACAAAAACGACAACTTTGATTCTGCTTTGGCCCTCCATATTTTTGAAAACCGGATCATTTAGTCTTTTTAAAGAGGCGACTTTAATATCTACTGTAAATGGCCTACCGCAATCATTTCCCCAAGTCTAATTTAAGACAAGCTGTCCGCATTTCTAATGAAAATCGAGTTGCAGACAGGCAATATCTATCGCTAAGCAAAGAATATTTGTCCAACCCAATTGGTGAATTGTCTTTCATTTTCTGAATGGTTTTTGATTCAGTGGCTTTTCTCTTCCTGTAGAGTTCACTTCAAAATTTAGATTTTGTCTTTGTTTGTTTTTTTATGTTTTTTTTTCTGAGCACCGAGGACGACTTGGCAAAGGTTCTTGTCGAAATATTTGCTTGTTTTCGTTTTCATAGTTTCCTACTGGCTGATACAATCCTCGTTTTTTTTCCATCTATTGGATTTTATTTTTCATTTATTATATCCTTTCTTCTCTGTTTCGTACGTCATGGAGCCAGTGTAGTCTTAGAGTGTATTTACATCAACTTTTTCCCTTTGATTCAGCCTTTTTCCTTATATTTAAATCGGAAAGGGGCACTGTAATTAATTATTCCCTGGGCACCATCAACCCCAGGAACAGCTATGTCTACATTCATATAACCTTGTTGCATATGATTAAATTTCCTCGTCAGTTATATTACACGTTAACTTGATAGTGATTCAGCCCTTTATGGGCCATTTTTTTATTTGTGGGAAATAATAGAACACTGTCTCACAAAAAACTCCTTAATTTCTTAGAAACGGCACAAGAAATTGTAATTCCCAGTCAAATGGACCCTTCCCAGAACTTTTGAGTCTGCGTTTAATAAGATCACCTGGGAAAAAGACAAAACAAAGAAACATGCAGCTATTACCAAATTCTTAGGAAAAATTCTGAAATTTGGTATTTTTTAGTATAGTGAATTATTGGGAAAATGTAGTTCTTGGAGGACTCTTCCATCTGAATTTCAGTCTCCCAGTTGAGCTCACCCGTCCTTAGAGGTAAAGGGAGCAGGATATCTGTTATCATCTTATGGAGACCTGCTTTCCCTCGAATTCAAAACCTTTCAAGGGTGTGAGGAACAGTGTTAAGCTTGGGTGGTTTCTTCCTCTTGCTACAGCTGTGTCTGAGTTTCATCATTTGAAACTTAGAAATTGAATCTTCTGATTTGAGTCTCCAGGTAAGAAATTAGACTAACTATTTGATTTGGTTTTCTCATGACTTAGTAACAGCCAGTGGCGTCGTTTTGGGGGAGGCAATTGTCAAAACTTCTAAATTGTGGCTCAGACCTACTCTTGCAATTCAGATAACTGACACCTATTTTCTGCTTCAGGAAGAGTTGCGTCCACTGTTGCGAAGAGTGCAAGGGCATTTTCAAGCATTATTTTTAGTAGTTGCTGACCTGAATTCTCTACACGAGTATACTGCAAGAGTACCCCCCAGAGAGTACTGGGGGGTACTCTCTCCCAGCCAATCGATATATGGTACTTTTGATCGCGCAATCGCAAGCTTGTGATTTTCTTGAAATCACATTTCATCACACGCCAATTGGCTATTAAAGCTACTCTTTCAGAGCTCGCAAAGCAATGGATTGCTGACGATACTAGCTACTCACCATTTACAATTCTTCACCATCCTTGCCATCAGTAGCTGTTTTAGGCCTCATAATCTGGGGTTGGGGCAAGGTAAACCACAAGGGTTTAAAAATATAAAATAAAAATAATTTAATGTCAGATGTCAGAAAACTTGGAGGGGGTAGCCTCCCCCCTGCCCAAGCCTAAAACTGCCACTTCTTGCCATCAAGCGTACTCAGAAAACACCACCAATATTGTCAATAATGCCATTTGATTTTCTCTTTTGCTCTATAGAGGTTTTGAGCTAACTATGGATATTCAACATGTAAGTTAGATTTATAAATAGTAATTCACTGTATCAAGAATGCGGAATCGACTAAGGGACATTAGAATATAACTTTGAGAACACTCAAATTTCAAATATGGTTTTCAAAAAGTTCGTGGTAACGAAGTGTAAGTAAGGAGCAATACGGTTCAATAGTAACTGAAACTCTAAGAAACAGAGTCTTGAGAACAATAGATACATCAAAAGAATCAAATTTTGATGCTTATTCAAAATATGTAAAATTAATTAAATTTTAATGGTACCCATCAAAAGTTACAAGCCTGAGAAAATTTACCCAATTTTTGAAAAAGGGAGGAAATACCCGGAAAAATTCTAGTGATCTTAATGCATATTACACCATCAGATTCAGCATACCAGAGGATCGTATTATAGAGGTTTCAAGCTAAAGGTTGCATTTTTGTCAAAAGATGCACGTTTGCACGGATGCACGTTTATTTGTCTTTTTTTTTGTTTCCATGTCATCAACAGAGTCTATCTGCTACATCTCAGGAGCGGCTAAGGGTCGTGATATCCAATTAAAAGGTATTATAACCATTTAGAATGTCAAAAGGGCATATCTTAAATGTCCCAGGAACGGCCGATGGCATTTAGTCGAAACTTTCAGAGAATATTAAGGGAGTATTTAAATAAACCAAAGGCCACTTCTTAGAACTACTACATTGAAATTAGCTTTTTTAATTCTTACGCTAAAAACATGAAACAATGAAGAAATCCAAAAAATCATTTCCAAAAAAGAAGTTTTTCAATGAAAAATAAAATTTTTTCCCAAAGGCATTTCTCTGAGAGTGGGATAAATGATGTAAATATCCACCCCCTAAATTATAGGTTATAGTTAACTAAATACCTGGTAATCAAAAACAAACTTAAATTAATAAAAGAAATTTGTTAAAACGTAATGAATAAAAACAAATGGAAACTCTCTGTGTCTTGAACAGTCTTAGAAACAACTAACAGTCTTAGAACTTGAACAGTCTTAGAAAGAACTAACAAAATTAAACTGTAGATTTGATAATGATATGAACTACTGAAAGCGCATCTGTTCAACATTTTTACTGTAATTTTGTTTTTATCTTTAATGTTGTAAGAAGTGCAAAAAAAAATATTTGTAATATAATTCGTTTGACAAACGAAACTCAGAGAGGAAAGAAAATAACAAAACGAAAAATAAAATAAAAAAAGGTGAAAAAACGAGGATTTTGTCAGCTAGTGGCGAACCATGAAGAAGAAGTAATAAGCAAATATTTCGACAAGGACCTCCGCCGAGTCGTCCTCAGTGCTAAACAAAAAAGAAAGAAAAGAAAAAAAACAACGAAAATCAAACCTTTCGAAGTTTACTTATCAGCGACAGAACAGAAACTCGTTTCTTTTCTGTCGAAACCAACGACAGAAATTCGTTTGAAAACCATGTATGTCAAATAGCCCTGGGAAAGAACTCATAAAATTAAAATGTAGATTTGAAATATGATAAAATAATTGCAAAGAGCTCTACAGTTCAAGATTTTATTTCACTATATTTTTTTTTCAATGTTGTAAGTACAAAAGAATTCGTTTTCAATAAAGCGCCAATGACGCAGTAGGCTTTAGACTTTTACAAAGAAGGGAGGAGTAGCCAAACTCTTTTTCGTTGTAATTTTGTTCGTTTTAATTTTGATTTTCATATTAATTTAATTTTCCTCGTTTTAAGAATCACTTACTCATTTATATAATTACCTGTTGTATGTTTTTTTTGCTTTGATTGTTCATACTAGTTTCTTTTTTGTGGGGGTTTTATGGCCTTTACTTTCTTTGAAAAACTTCTTTTTCGGACAGATTTTTTAAATTAATTACTGATAAAGTGATGGTTTTTTTTTTCAAAATAATCATTGTCAGTTTCATGGTTCAGTTTTGATCTCTTATATAAATACATCCAAAATCTATTTCTAATCTGGCTATACATAATGGTCAACTTGGTGTAGAAATTATGGATTTAATTGTTAATACAGTCGGAGACGTGAAATTTATGGACCCGTTTTTGGGTGTCACAATTATTTTAGCCTAAGGTTTTAAGTCGAAGAACTTCTTTTGTTCTGGGTTGAAAAATTACGCTATGAGTTCTGGCTGAGCAAAACAAAGTTAAACAGAATTGTTTCTCAAGCTGCTTTTGTGCATTGTGGTTGATATTATATGTATTTAACATATTATCATAGGCAGCGCAATAGCGCTGCCAAAGTAAAGAACGATGTTGGCACAATGTATTATTTTTTTTATCCTTTAGACCAGGGCACTTTGTATCGAAGGAGTTGTCGTAGAAACTTTAAAAACGAATCATTCGATTGATAATTGGAAGGGCTTGTGCCCTTGTGAGTAGTCAAAAGTGATTGAAGGGCGACTAACACCCCTTCCACGCCCACCATTTCCCCAAACACATCCAATAAAAATTTTGAGATAGCCATTTTGTTCAACGTAGTTCAAAGATCTGTAAACTATGACTTTGAGGTGGACACTCCTCCCACAGCCCTCAGGGCAAGGGTTGTAACTTATGCCCTGGGGGCATATAAGGTTTTTATTGAAATCGTTGTCGTAGAATTTTCAAAAAGGGCTTATTCTAATGTAAATTGAAAGGGCTATTGCCCTTTTTAATAGTCGAAAGTTATTGGAGGGCATATAACCCCCCTCTCACGCCCACCATTTCCCCAAAATCATCTAATCAAAATTTTAAATAAAAGTTCAAATAGGGATAAAATCCTTTTAATAGACAGTGATGACAGAAATTCACAAAAATACCAGATATTTTGGTCACATATACAGTGACCGTCATCAGTAGTAAAACTAAAATAAAACAATTTAAATCAAAAGTTTATATACTAAATCAAATAACACTACATATTGTTTGAATCTCTAATTCTTTTCAAAGCAAAGGCGGAAGCTATTCTCTCTGACCTTCTTGGATTCGGTTCATTAGCGTTCAATGATATAACATTTGGACAAAGGTCAACTACATTGGGTGAATTGAACTTTACTCTCTCAGATTTTAATAAATTATCATAGATAGAGTCCAGCCCATATTCACCTGTATCACGATTCAAAGCAATATTCTTGAATAAGATTTTCTTTATTTCAAGAATTTCACGAAAATTTTGCTTTAAACCCCGATCCCTAGAAATCAAAGAGACATTCTCGAACAAAATAAAATGGTCTGGAAAATTATAAATATGTTCAGAAAGGGCTGAAGTGAAATCTTCAGACTTAGAAACTAGCTTTAAAGCCGAAGAAATAGACTCTTTGTGTTGTAATAATCTCATTTCCAAACTCTGGTTAGTATGTCCCACATATGAGCTTCCACAAGTACATGGGATCTGATAAACCCCACTTTGTTGCCCCAATGAAGTTTGATCCTTCCCAGAATTTAGAAAACTACCCAAAGTATTATTACTCTTTAAAGCTACCCTTAGACCATTGTTTTGTAAAATTCTTTCAAGTTTTCCCTTAGCCCAGGTACACATGGTAAGAAACCAAAAACATCCTTCTCCCAAGTTGTCTCCAAGACTTCCTTAGAAATCTCTAGAAACCTTTTTCTTCTTTTTGAAAAAGTCTGGTTAATTAAACAATCTTGATACATGTTACTTATTAGTATTTTCCTTAGAACAGACAACTCCTCCTCAACAAATTTTGGTGAGCAAATATTAAAGATCCAATCAGTTAAAGAAATGATCAAACCAATTTTTACTGGGCGAGCGTGACCGGAACTGTAAGACAAAAATCTATTGTTATTTCTCGGTTTTCTGTAAATTTTAAAATCCAGACTATTTTGATTTTTCAAAAGAAGAACATCTAGGAAAGAAAGTTTTCAATTCTCTTACAAGTCAACGGTAAACTTTAAATCCCCTCCCAAAAAATTTATATACTCCAAAATTTTCTTTTATTGATCCCACACATAATCCAACATTGAAATAATTTCATCAATACCCCGGCCCCAGAAAATATATTTTAAAAAATATAAACCCAACGCAATTTTTTCAAGATTCTCCACAAAAAATATTAACTAATAAAGGGGATAAAGGGACCCCCATAGGTAAACCATTTATTTGTTCGAAATACTCCCCTCTAAATTGAAAAAAATAAGAGAACTTATTGCACAACCTTACTAAATTCATAATTACAGAAACTTCCAACTCTGTTTTGCCACTAATCAAATCCAAATTTCTTAAGAGCTTTCCTTCTAGAAGATTTTCGGCTACTTTTACATCAATATTTGTGCACATTGATACAATGTCGGAGCTTGAAAGCAAAGAAATTTTTTTTATATATTTAATCTCAGCTACTCTAATTTTAGTTGTTAGATATTAGCATTAAGGTTAAATTTTGAAGATTTAAAAGCAATGGGGGCTAAATGTAATATTGTCCTGGCTAAATACGTGAAATGTTGGTCTAGATGATTTTTAGAAAGAAAAATTGCAAGATATTCAAAAACAATTGGCTGATGGAATAAATCTAGTGATTTTTCTGAGTAGATTGTTTCTCTCTTATAAGTATGTTATGAGACTTAACAAGTTTAAAAAATTTTAAAACTAAAACGAACATATAAAACATGCCTGACTAATTATTTTTAAAAATATAGATAACTAACAAATTTAAACAAATGTATACTTGACCCAACACCATGGTTAAAATAAGCAGAAAAAGTACAAAAGCATAATAGTAAACAAAAGCTAATCTGAGTCTGAACCAGCGGAAAGGTGTAAATCATTACTCAACAAACTTGAAGACAAGCTAGCATTTATGATTTTGTGTGTTCCCAAATTTCCACTTGTACCGCCAAGGCCTCGTTGGATCTAGGGTCCTGAGAAAATAAGAGAAGATTATTCAAACTATTCATGGCAATTTAATTCATTTGAAAGCTGTCTACAAAAGCATGAAAAGGACAGAGCATGAATGAAAAAAGAAGGTTGTCAACTGTAATTATTCTACTTTTTATGATGATTCCAAATATGTACAACTTATCATATTTGCATGGTACCAATCAAAAGGTATTAATACAAGAGCACTTACATAGCTTTGGAAATAAGAAAGAGAAGTGGGGGTGCCTATTTGAGATTTGAGAACCGGCGGTTTCTGTTATTTTTAGGATGGTCACAGAAACGGGGTTATTTAGAAGTAGTTTAGGCCTCAGGACTTTTTTCATAAAAATAATACCTGTATAAAAATTAAAGATGGCTCAATCAAACAATTATTTTGACTTCGAATGCCCTATTTTAATCCCAAAAGGAATCACTCAACCGTAGCTCCTGCTTACGTTCATTTTGCCGAAAGGGGTCAAAAGTCAGATTTGTCAGCAGAAAAAAACGCATCTTTTTTAATACAATTTCATGATGCATAAAATCTGTTTTGGAAAGAATTTATTTCAGAAAATAACTTCTTCAACCAACTATAATACTCAAAAAATGAATGCTCATTTGTTCAAAAATAAAACCATAAATCCAAACCAATGTTCCTCAAATAAGAGCCCTCCCCCTCTGTATAAGGTACTAAATGCGGAGTAGACGACGCCGACCATACTAAGCTCAATAAATAGCTACTTTAAAATTTAAAACAAAACAAAGTTATCTTAAATTAGATGTTGCAGCCCCCTTGGCCCCATACTTCTTACACAGACAGAGTATTACGCTGAAAAAGAAAGTTCAAACCCAACAAATTGTAGGGCATTCAACCCAAAAAAGGGTTTTGTTATGACTAAAAGAAATTTGCGTTCTGAAATTTTAAAATACCGACATTTATAATTTTTTTACAAATAGACCATTCAACTTTTTTCATTTTCAGTAATTTCCCCCCCCCCATATTTTCCTAGATACCTTTCCCCTCTCCCTACTCTTTCAACCTCTTAGTCGAAATAACTCTTAATTTTGGGCGAACTTTAAAAATCAGCTTTAAATATTTTTTAAACTGCACATATGACTAGAACCCCCCTCCCCACCGTTTTTTTATACGTTGAAGATGTAAGACGTTAAATTGATTTAATTTTTACTTTTAAATATACATGAAGGAAAATGTAGATACCAATCTGCTCTAGAAACCCTTATTACGGGTTATTTCTTCACATTAAAAAAGAAAAAACTCACCAAGAGAAGGTGTGTGGTGACTTTTAGCGGGACTTGTCCGCAGAATTCCAGTTTGACTGGTTGGTGACAAAGCTTCTGGAACTGGTTCAAATTCAAAAATCAAATTTATAGAAATTCAAATTTATTGGGCTGAAAAATCTATACAACAGGTCCATGAGTAACATGTTTGGCAACACTAGCATTAACGCATTATGTAGCTTCTGGCCTAAAAAATGGTTATTTTGTAACCCAAATAACTGAATTCTGGAAATTCGAAGCAATTCATATACAGAATTCAAATTTATGTATACTCAAAATCAAATTTATTTGGCTGTAAAACGTGTAGAACAAGAGGCACATGTTAGACAACACTGGTAGTACCTTTGTTTAGCTTCTGGTTAATGAAATGGTATAAAAATAGGCTATTTTGTAGCCCAAATAGCTGGTTTGTTGACATCAAACCAACAGATTGATGTAAATTCTGAAAATTCAATTCTGTTAACTTGCTTAGTGACCTTCTTAAAAAATAACAACAACAATTAGATTTTAAGTTACTTGGTCTAAAAATCTAAAGAACTATATAGCCTACCGTCAATTGAGATGATATACTAAATCTAAATGCTCTAGAGAACGCACAAGGTCCGTGAGTCACATGTTTGACGTCAATGATATTAAATTTTTATTTATCTTCTGCTTTTCAAATGGTAAAAAAAAAAAATGTACCTTTATTTCTAAAAAAAGATGAAGAGAATTCACGAAGGGTGACGAGATTAAACGTGTCTTTGTGAATGCTGGCAAACAGAAGCAGCATTAACATGCTGCACTGAAAAGGAATTTCACTTGGTCTGACGAAAAAATAAAATATCTTCAGACCAGTATTTGGTTTTTGATAAGAATTAAGAAATTCATTTTAATATCAAGAAAAGCCTTGCATAAAATCAACAAGATCATTTATTTTATGCACTGGTGGAATAAAAGGGCTTTTATAATTATTTTTAGGATAAACACATAAAAAAATAATTTTTATAGATTTCACAGACTCCAGAGTTCTGATTTCAACCGTACAAGGCCGCTAAACTTCCTGGGGTGATATTGCTTAGTTATTTTTACTGTACAGAATTTACCATTTTTTATCATAATTAAATTCAGGTTCATACAGAAGATGGTAAATTCTATCAACTAATAGTGACCACTCAATATTAATTTATGACTTATGGGCCGAAGGTCATCTTACTACAGGTAAAACGGGCAATAGTCTTGACAGAATTTATCACCTTCTATAGTAACTATGGTGACACTTGACATTTTTTTTCAATCTCTGTAATCATTTTTTTGTAAGGAACTGAGATGAGAAATTTATTACTACCTTAATTTTATCCCTTACACTAATTAGATTAATTATTGGTCTTTTTACCCTGAAATAAATACTAAGGGTTGCCGAACGATAGTTTACTTTCATAGTTTTTTTTTTGCGATAGCGCCCGTTTACAATCTTATGAGTTACCCACAATCTTTTTTATTAACGCTGTTTATGATTTTTTAAAAAAATTATATTAAAAAAAAAACACATGGCACTTTAATATTAAATCAAATTCGGAACATTATAATATACAAAGTCTACCACGATAATTTTCTTAAAACATAAAATTTAAATAATTATATAGAAAACACAATTCTATTTATTTTAATAATATTTTTAAAAATATTTTAACACTAAATACAAATGTGTTTTTTTTTTCAACAAGTAATATAAAACGATGTTATATAAATAATGTAAAAATAAAAAAATAATTAAATTTTATTCATAAATTTTAAAAATTTATTATTATTAATTAAATAAAATTAAAAAATATTTAATTTTATAAAATTTCATTATTAGTATTGAACATATGTCATTAATTATCTAATTTAAGACATAATATGTATCTACTTATATTGGGACTCTTGCAACTAGCTAGAAATTAAAAATTTATAAAATTAAAATAATCCTTATGATTTTAAAAAATTATAATAATCATAAATTTATGGTTTAATCTACTTAATGAAAGAGAACAGACAACTTTATATTTATAAACAAATTTAACTGACTTTTTCTTTTAATTTGACTTTTCTTGAAAACGAGCCTCAACTCGAAATCTTGTGGACTAGTTTCTTAAATATGAACATGCATGCATTATTTTCGAATAATGCAACTTTTAAAATAATACGTATATGAATATACCTAAGAGTATGGATAACTACCTAACTTCCTTAGAAGAGTAGTTTCTCCCTGAAATAGATCGTAATCGTGTTTCATTTAACCTAACTCGCGTTTTTTTTTTTTTATCAAGTAAGTTAAACACACGTTTAAAAAAAATTCGGGTTTGGCAATGTTCTAGACAACAGTTATTGTTAAAAAACATTAAATGTAAATTAGAATGAGACATTATTTTACTTATTTTTAACTATAATTGTTTAAGTTTAGTGGTTGTTTTACTTGGCTCAATGAAGGCTTTCACTTTTGTTAATTGCAAGATCACAGACCTCCTCTGATTACCTGAAGAAACATAGCCGTAGCCTTGTTAAAGCTATGAAAGAATGTAGGCTATTTGGTGTTAAATGTTTGGACGGTAAAATTCAACGGTAAATTTTTACCGAATCATATTGACTTAAGAATTAAGTGAATATATCACTCGATGCCTTTTTTATGCTCCAAATATAATATTTATATTTGTTGGAAATTAATTTTACCCCACCCCTAGGCCTAGGCTATATACCACGTCAGGGTATATATTGGTACAGGAGAGGTATGGGGATAAAGTTTAAATCTACCTCCCATTTACATCAGAAATAAAATTTGCCCCCACCCCTCCCTCCTGTGCAAATATATGGTAAAATTCTATTTTAGTTACTTTTGGCTATCTTGGAAAGGGGTTGGGTTGAGAAAATGATACTTTCAGGGACTGGTCTACAGGCTACAGTGTGTCCCGTGAAGATACTTTGAAGTACCTACCACCACTCCTCCCCCCTCTAGCCTATTTAAAATCAAAACATGCCATTATTGGCTGCAAAGAGTAGTTGAATTTTAAGAGGGAAGTGTGGGCTAGGCCAAACCTACTTGAGAGACCAATACACTTCATTTTTCAAAAGATGTCGCCTAGCTTTCTTTAACTGGACACTAGCCTATCTGTAATAGTGAAAAATTAGGGCAAAATTTTAGACAATCTACTTCTGTGTCTTTGAAAGGGGTTAGGTTAAGAAAATGAAACTCTTGGATAGATTTACAGACCAATTTAGCCTATGTCATGGAAAGGTATTTTGAAGTAGGCTAAAAGACCATTTTTCTTCAGCATTCCAGAAAAATAGCAATGGGTATTTGGACCACCCCTATTTTTATTAAAAACATGGTCTTTGTTTTGACAAGCAATTGAAAAAAAAATATTTAATATTTGTGACTTATTCAATAAATATCAAACAATAAAAGTATATTTACATCAAAAGGTCAATATCTACCAAATCATATTAGCCTATTGAGTTAGGACTAAAGTGAATACACCATTCAATGCCTTTTTTATGCTGATTACAAATATAATAATCATTTTTATCGTAAATTAATTTCAGCCCCCCCCCCCAATTTAGGCCCCTTCATTGGTATTGTATGTTAAGCCTATGTATGGAGGGGGGGGCTGTATGTAATTTCCGTTATAAATTGTTATTATATTCTTAATAAGCATAAAAAAAGGCATTGAATGGTGTATCACTTTATTCCTAACTCAATAATATGATTTGGTAGATATTGACCCATCAAAATAGGATAAGCTAATTGGTATTTCCAAAAAGAGGTTCTTGTAGGCTAAGTCAATAAACTAATAATTTCAAGTGTTTGATCTTAAGCAATTTTAATAATAACCATATTGATGTATAGCTTAGATTTTTAGCTTTTCTCTGATATAGCATATACAATTCTTCCCAATTCCTCTTTGGTAGACTAACAAGATGTGAGGGTTTTATTTTTACATAATTTTTCTCAATTGGATACTGGTTTTTTACCCTATCTACCTCCACTCCTTCTCCCTATAGAGGGCACTGACCTTTGATGACCTTTAAAAATCTTTGAGTAATATTGTAGACAAGCTACTTTTTGCTATCTTGTAAAGGGGTTAGGTTAGGAAAATGAAATTTTCTGGGATAGGTCTACAGACTAAAGCATGTCCTAGGAAGGTATTTTGAACTAGGCTAGTTACTATCTCTCCTTCTCTCTGTAGAGGGTACTGACCTTTTAAAATTTGGTAAAATTCTAGTTTTGCTACTTTTTTGCTGTCTTAGAAAAGGGTTAGGTTATTACTGAAAGTTTGATTTTCCTAACCTAGCAAAAAGTAGCCAAACTAGAATGTTACCAAAATTTTGTGTTACTAAAGTGGA
The DNA here is from genome assembly GCF_049724085.1 of Artemia sp. Qi Xiang Cuo. Classification (NCBI taxonomy): domain Eukaryota; kingdom Metazoa; phylum Arthropoda; class Branchiopoda; order Anostraca; family Artemiidae; genus Artemia; species Artemia sp. Qi Xiang Cuo. The sequence continues at coordinate 67,301,594 of NC_142796.1, read as the reverse complement.
ATCTGGCAAAATAGATTTTCTGCTTAAATGAAGTAGGCCTACAAAAAAACTGTTCTCAGCTTCATAACTTTGCTCAATTTATGAGGTTTCAAAGATCTGCAAATACATTTTTTTTTTTAATTTAGAAAAAAAAAACACCATTGATTTGGCCTAAAATTCTACTCAAATAACAGGAATTGCATTTTCAAAACTAAACAAGAGAAAGAGAAATCTGCTAAGTCTTGTTTATGAAAATGAAGGTATAAAATTGTTCTGTCAAAATTCCAATAGGTTTAAACCTGTCAAGTGGCAAATTTCTAAGAGTTAGAAATCAGATGAAAACTACCATAGTAGCTTGACAATACCTTCATGGAGTATATTTTTGGCCCTACATTCATTACTGAAAGTTTTATTTTCCAAACCTAACCCCTTTCCAAGATTGCAAAAAGTAGCTTGTCTAGAATTTTACCAGCTTTTCTATATAGCTTAGGGTCAGATTTCAATCTATCCTTTTGAAGGGCAGATGACTGGAATGCATTGTAACAAGGAATCTGCTAAGTCTTGTTTATGTTGGGAAGGTTTTTAAAAGTTAGAAACACAGCTAGGATTATTAGTGAAGATTCTTTATGTTTAATAGAGATTAGGAGGGCTTGTACAAGAATTATTTTAGTGATAGATCAAATGAAAATAAGATAAATGTACAAAAAATGGGAAAAGCATTAAAATAAAAATTAAGGAAGTGTAAAGTGGAAGCCATGAATAAAATTGATGAAGATCTAGGAAATTCAACCAGACAGCACAATAGTAAAATATTCTACTGGCAAGTTAATAAATTTACTCCCTCTTTATACCCTCACAAGAAGTTCTAATTTCTGTTAAATTTCTCCTTAAAACCTCCCCCCCCCCCCAACTCACAAACATAATTTGTTTTGTTTTTTCAAAGTTAATATGGGTTAAAGATAGGCTAAGATAAGAGAAGACAGGTGGGTAGGGGGAGATAAGGTGGACTGGGGGTGTACGTGTGGGCGGGGGGGCCTGTGAGGGCAGTGAGGGAGAGTTGGATCATTAATGAGTGATGATGACTGGATTTTGTATAATTATTTATAATTTTATTAGCTACTAATGTTTTAAACTCAGTTTTTATTAGTTATTTTATAGATTATTTATTTTCATTTATTTGTTGTAGATTTAATGAAATATCTAATTTTAAAGGTTAGTAGTTATGTGGACTTTTGCATGACTGCAAACCAAAACCCTCACCAGAAGACCAAAAAGATAAACAATCCACCGTAACTGTATTTATGTCTTCATAAACAAGACCTAAAAAGTAGATATGTAAATCTGAATAATGAAAGGCAGATATAAAACTATACAAGAACAAAGAAAAACAATAAAGTTACCAAAAAACAGGGTTACACAGTACAGCTTGGAAGAATTTTAATTTAGTATATTGTTGTATAATAACACAGAAAATATGAATAAGCCTTCCTCTGCTCCAGATGTGTTGTTTTTTATTTGTTTTTATTTGTTAGGGTTAAAAATTAATATTTGAACATAACTTAGAATATCATTTCACCATCTAAATTTTATATGACAACAGATTTTTACTCTCTAATTTGAACTTGGTGAATAAAGCTTCCTGAATGGATCTTTTGCCTTAAGTAGGACCTAGGAAATTTTTTTCAAGCTCTTACTTTCCTTTTTGCTGCTTTTAAGGCTCTAAAGATTCTTTATTAGCTCTACACTTCATGGCATTTATATTTAAAGCCCTAATGAAACATGTAATTTGCCTTAAATGATGTCATGTAGCAATTCAAGATTTTATGGTCTTCCAGAATTATTTGCATAGTAACAGGCTTCAATTATCAACTTTGAATTACAACAGAAAACCAAAGATGATTCAGATTTCCTGTAGATAGAATTTATTGCTTCTACCAAAAGGATGTAAAGTCCCACAGTATTATTGAAACTGTGTAAGCAAAAAGGGGCTGCAATGATTATAATTAAAAAAAGAGGCTGGACATAGATAGATAGTCTATAGACATAGATAATCTTTCAACATATTTATCCCCAGTCATATCATAGAATTAAGGAAAAGACTCATCAGGATTGACTAAAGTAGTGTCATTTAGTTTATATTGGATTTTAAGGGCTATTCATCTCTCTGCATAGATCACTTGTTGTAAAATACTGGACTTGTAAAATAGAAAAAAATATGTATATAAATGTTTTCAATACCTTTGTTTAAAAATTATTTTTTAACAAATTTAATCACTCTTTATATTCATAAAGCTAGCAAAAAAAGGTTGACAATAATTCAAAACATAAGAAACAATAGTCTTCTTCTATGTACCATGGTATATGGACCACAACGATGGTATTTCTACTTCTCAAGAGTGGTCTATAGAATATCTATCATTGCAGGTATATGCATTCCAGGAACTAACATATTTTTGTATTCTTTAAGATGTTAATAATATGTTTACAATAGTCATAAACATAGTTGCTCCTTTGAATCTGCATAATTGTCTGTGATGTGGTTCTAGTCAAAACATAGGAAGTTATCATGATTGTAATATGTATTTTTGACCTAGTTAAGCATACCCGCGCTTCAGGAAGGAATGGTGGGGATCCTCAACCAAAATTAGTCCAAAGAAACCCCCTAGAAAAATGGCAAAAAGTAGATTAGTGTTGTGAAGGTAGAGAGGGGTTTTAAATAGAACTTGCTATAAATGAACTGATGCTGAATGATAAGCCTGGATAGCTATAGGACAACAGTACATGTTCCTCTTATATGGATTCATACCTTGAATTTCACAATAACTCTCACAGTCCAGACAAATTAAGAACTGAAATTTAACTGTTCAGATAGGGTTTTAGTATCCTGGGTTTCTTGCTGGTTAGGTAGATGGAATTATTCTGTATGTAAAGCATTTATCCTGTATTAACCAGCTCCAAATGCTAACTCTTCCTCTTCTCTACTTTAATAATTAAGATAGGGCTAATTTTATCAATACGTATTTTTATGCCTGATATACAGACGGAAAGTATACCGTAGTATACAGACGGAAACCTGGAGACATGATCCAGGCGCACAAACTCCTCTCAACCAATCGAGAAAATGAGATTCTGGAGATCGACACCTCCCACAAAACACGAGGACACCCTAGACGAATCCGCAAACATCACGCTACAACTGGAGCAAGATGCAATTTCTTCTCGAATCGGATTGAGAACCTCTGGAATAACCTCAAGGAGGACACTGTTGCTGCTGAATCAACAGATTCTTTCAAACGCCATCTGGATGCTGAGTGGAAAGATACACCATGGAAGTTTGACTGGGAAGCACCAGAATCTTCCACCAGAACTTAACCAACTACAACAGTCATCATAAGAAGTGATTCAACAGGATCGAAAGTCCTTATTTCACTCCAAGCTGTGATTTAAGGTAATTTAAGGTAATAGGGCTAATTTTATCAATACGTATTTTTATGCCTGATACTATTGACTGCCTGATATCTGATACTATTAAACTGAGAAAGATTAATCTCATACATCTGCATCTACTGTTTGCATTTGCAGAGGTATATTTATTTTAGAGGAGGTAGTTAAGAGGGACTATGATTGGGGCAAAGGCTACTTAGCAACTTCATGATTTTATCCAATATTTTGGACAAAACATGATTATAATACTTGGAAAGGATCTAGAAAAAAGACTAAGAGGCACCACATTTGATGGCAGTTAACCTACAAAATATACTCCTCATAGACTCTTCTCTCTCTCTCTAATATATATATATATATATATATATATATATATATATATATATATATATATATATATATATATATATATATATATATATATATATATATATATATATATATATATATATATATATATATATATATATATATATATATATATATATATATATATATATATATATATATATATATATATATATATATATATATATATTATATGTATTTATATTTTTTATTCCAGAAATTGAATTTTAAAGATGTCTAAAGCTAAAACAATTTTTCTACTTGATCACTCCACAAAGACAGCTTTAAATCCAAGAAGTCGTGTGGACCTTGAAACAAGTCTGTACATTGAACCTCTTGTCTAAAGTTTTAAGCTAATCCATTCAAAAAGTTCTCATTAGATGCCCTTTATGTAACGCTTGTTTGCCGCAAGTTTTAGATTTCAGAGGCAATGCTGTAGTGTTGCGTATAGTAAAGGCCCTACGGCTCCAATGTTTTATTATTGTTTTTTTTTTTCCCCAGAGGCACTTCATATGGAAGAGGTCATCGTATAAACTTCAAAGGGGGCTCCTTCGATTGGAAATCGAGAGTTCTAGTGCTCTTTTTAATAGTCGAAAGTGATTGGAGGGCAACTAGCCCCCCCCCCATTCCCATCATTCCCCCAAACACATCCAATCAAAATTTTGAGATAGCCATTTTGTTCAGCATAGTTGATTTCCAGATAGAAAATATGTTTTTGAGGAGGACACTCCCCCACAACCCTCAGGGCAAGGGTTTCAAGTTATGCCCTGGGGAAATATAAGGTTTGTATAGAAGGTGTCGTCATAGAAACTTTAAAAAAGGCTCATTCGATTGGAAATTCAAAGGGCTAGTGCCATTTTCAATAGTTGAATGGGATTGGAGGGCAACTAGCCCCCCCCCCCCCCCCCCGCCCAACCTTCCCCCAAACACATCCCATCAAAATTTTGAAATAGCCATTTTGTTCAGCGTAGTTGATTTCCAGATAGAAAATATGTTTTTGAGCAGGACACTCCCCCACAACCCTCAGGGCCAGGGTTTTAAGTTATGCCCTGGGGACGCGTAAGGTTTTTTATAGAAGGCGTTGTCGTAGAAACTTCCAAAAAGGCTCATTCAATTGGAAATTCAAAGGGCTAGTGCCCTTTTTAATAGTCAAAAGTGATTGGAGGGCAAATAGCCCCCCCCCCCCAGGACCATCATTTATCGTAACACATCCAATCAAAATTTTTGAGACAGCCATTGTCTTAAACGTTGTTTTGTGTTCTGGAAATTAGGTCTTTGAGGATGACAACTTTCCCACAGCCCTCAGGGCAAGGGTTGTAAGTTTGGGGGCATATAAGGTTTTGTATAGACAACGTTGTTGTAGAACCTTCAGAAAGGGCTCATTCGATTGGAAATTTAAATGGCTAGTTTCCTTTTTTAATAGTCGAAAGTGATTCTAAGGCAACTGACACCCCTTCCATGCCCACCATTTCCCCAAACACATCCAATAAAAATTTTGATATAGCTATTTTGTTCAACGTAGTTGAAAGTTCTGGAAATAATATGTTTGAGCAGGGCACTCCCCCTACAGTCTTCAGGGGCAAGGGTTATATATACTGTTCTATTAGAACAACAACTTAATTGATTTTACATGGGATTATGTATTATTAACAAATTTTGGCTTGAAATTTATAAATTTATTTTAAAATTTTGCTTGTAATACATCTTATTAGTAGATTTTTTTAATGGAATTCTTTGAAAAATCTTTGGGCCATAGGCTTTATTTTACTCCAAAATTCTTCTATGCAATTATATTATAGCAATATGGTGTGTTGTATGCTTTAAAGTAATAAGATGTCATCTAACTATAGAAAAAAATTTCCATTATTGAAAAGTCTGCTGTCCGTTTGATAGTGTTACTGACTGTATGTTCATAGACATTGAGAAAAAAACTGTTGATTACCAAAAAAATCATTTAGAAACAAAACCATGTATAAACTGTATATACTGCTCCATTAGAACTACAACTTAATTGAGTTTACATAGGATTATGTATCATTAACAAATTTTAGCTTGAAATTGATAAATTTATTATAAATTTTGCTTGTAATACATCTCATTAGGAGATTTTTTAAATGGCATTCTTTGAAAAATTTTTAGTTCATCGGCTTGATTTTAGTCCAAAATTGTTCTATGCACTTAAATAATTACAATTTATGTCTTGATGAGTGTGCGTAGCTGGGGTAATGTCAGGTGACTTGACTTGGTGTTGTGATAAGTTCTTAGTAGTAGTAATAGTCAGGCTGTCTTCATGGGAAGGATTGAAAGGTTTAAATTCCCCCAAGCGAAATGTTTGCCATACTCATAAAAATGCATAAAAATTCACTTTTGATGTTTTCTTTAATTTTCCATTCTACCCCTCCCCCCTAACAAAAAAATACCCCTCTCCAATGAACCAAAATCCTTGATACGGCACTGGTAGTAGTAACTTTCAATTTCTAATTAAGACCAGTCATTTTTTTTTATTATTAAGCCTAGTTACCCACTGTACATTTTGAATTAAGACCCGTTATTAGATTTCTTCTTTTTACGTGTGCTGTCTGGAATGCCCAATATGTGCATTCGGGTTTTAATGTTATACTATTTGACCGAAAAATTAAAAATGAAAAAATACTGAAAATGATAAAAAAAAAAATACAATGATGTTTCGATCCAATATAATTGCCAATCCTTCATTACGGTGTTGATATCTAGGGACAGACCCGGCTAAACAAATGGAGTCATTTCAGCTCCACTATTATAAATGAATGTAAGGACTGCAAAAAAGGGGGCTTCATAAAAGGGGACTTGGGGTCATTTTCATTGACAAAACATAGGTTAATACAGATGGTACGATTCCGGCAAAGCTTGTGTTATCCGTAACACAGGTTAGTCAGGCCCGCGTTTGACGAGTTGCTAGAGCTTAATATAAAATCTTCGTGTCCAATTTAGTTCAGAAAACTCTAAGATGAAAGCAGTTTCTCCTACCTGACCATAGCTCCAAAGAAAGTAAGGATTTTTTTTCTTGGAGATTTAAGAACTAGGCTAAAAGACCCAGAGGTTCAAAATTGGGGTGCTGACAAAAGTTAGCCGTCATGATTAAAAGGGCAAAATATGTCATTTTTGTCACTTATAATACTATAATTACGATGAATCCCTATATCAACGTCTCCTCGATATAATATGGTTTAGAAGCTCTTGTTTATATTTAAATAATTTATGATTTTAAAGCTGGGGAGTGAGGATACCCTGGGACATTTATCAAGAAGATAAAGTCTTCAAAGGGGATTTTAAGAAGGCCATATTCTAAGGAAAAATATGCATTGAGAATTTAATTCGTCGTCTTTTATTTGACGACTTTATGACAATTTATGGAATCTTCAAGTTGGATAGGGAACCGGTGTCCCCTTCCTCAGAAGTTTCCCAATTGGTCGGAAAGATTTCCAAGAAAATCCCCCTCCCTGGTAAAATCCCACACTCTTTAATTTTTAATTGATTAAGTATCGATCTTTACAGCCACTCCCGCCCCATCCTTTGAACTAATTCTGTATATGCCTGAATATCAATGAGAGAATTAAATGAAAGAATCAGAATTTAAGAAAATGAAGCGAAAATAGTGAAAATTTTTAGTTTATTTAGCAGTAACACAGGTCTTTAAAGTCCCTCTCCCCCAGAAGTCTCCCCCAACCGTCGGAAAATTTCCCCGGGACAATCGCCCATGGTAAAAATCTCCCAATTTTTCTTTCATAAAAACAGCCTAGACCAGAAATACTCACGAGAATCAAGAGGGATTAAATTGCAATCCCCCCTCCCCCCCCGTACGTTGAACTAATTTTGTTTATACCTGAAGGCCCCATGAGAGTTGAAATGTTTTGGTATTAACACACACATATTAGGCATCTGCTTTTCTCCCTAACAAGGAAAGAAACAGAGAGTGTAAGACAGTGGCGGATCCAGGGGAGGGGCGAGGGGGCGCGCACCCCCTAACGTAGTCTAAAGTAATGTAATTTACTTAATTAACACAAGGTTGCGTTAATTAAACTTGCTCCTAACGAACATTTATCGGATTACCATTTTTTGCGCCCCCCCCCCCTAAAAAATCCTGGATTCTCCCCTGGTGTAAGGGCACTATAACTTTTATTTTGTAATTCAATGAACCCGGTTCCAAAGTTTATGCGACCACCTCGTCCACATAAAGTGCCCCTGGAAAAATAAATAAATATTAATTCATTGAACCCTTATGGCTCTTTACTTAGGTAATGCTATAGCATTGCTTCTGGCCTAAAAAGTTGAGTAGAAATTTCAGCTTCCATTTTTATGAATATCCGAAATTATCTGAGGGGAATCTGTTTGGGGGAGCATATTCCACGGCTGGGAAATTTCTGCTGGGTGGAATTTACCGCGGGTGAATAATCAGCAGGAAAATAAAATGTTGTTGGGGGGGAGGAATGTCCCCGGGGGTGGGTTTTCCATATGTGAGTTATTCAGGGAGGGGACGAATAAAACCATTCGATAATATTCTAAATTTTACATCTGAAAGTAACGGGAATAAAGAATCAATGGAAATGTCAGAGATAGCACTTCAGGTTCCTTTAGACGATTTTGTTCGTGTCTTTTGAAAAAAGACGTTTTCAAAAGACAGATTATTTTCATTTGTATTACTTTCTCTGTGGCTGCTCAACTATGCATGTGAGGTGGGAGACTTCCCCCCCCCCCCCCACTGTCTATGCTAAGGTTTCAGTTTATATCTCAAGCCTTAAAAATGAACGCAATGCAATAAAAGTATAACTCAAAATAACATATATAGAATAATATATGCACATAACACGGAACAATTAATCAAAATTGCATATTATGAGTTGGGGCTCACCCAAATCATGGGCCAGGGGGCTCACCATTGCACAATCTGTGAAATCAATCCTGCAATAAATAAAAATATAAAGTATTTTTGAGTATTTTAACGTCTTCCACAACTCAAACGGTACAACATTCTACAGCCCAATGAGTCAGTCTAATCTCCTAATTCGGGAACGGAGAAGGTAAATGAAGTTCCGCCCCGTTTTGGATGAGTCTCCAACCTCACCCTCCCCCTCTCCTACTGTCTACGCTAAAGTTTTCTTCTTTATGTCAACTAGTCTGCCTCCACCTCAAAGACTTTAATAAGGTAAAGTTTTGTAAGGGGAAGAAAATTAAAAGTTTCAAGAAATTTCGAAGGGACGTTAAGACACATCAAAATACACTAATAAGAACTAGATAAAAAAATTTCTATCCAATTACTCCCAGAAATTCTCTCAAACTGAAAATGCTAAAATACTTAAAATTACAGCCATACTTGAAATAAGGTTAAAATACATACTTTGCAATAAATGCTAAATTATTGTGGCACAAAAAATCCGAAAAATGGTCTAATCAAAACGATCCTGTTGTTTCCGCATCAACAAATGAAATAGCCTAACTACTGTCTTTTGAAGCTATTTTTTCGATCCATCCATTGTTTCGTGAAAAAATCACGCTTGATTTATCAGAGGCATGTAAATATGCTATCTCAAGCAAAGGCTACAAGGCGTCAATGTTTTATTATTCATAATTAAATAAAACCTTACATAAAAAAAAATTTTCTAAGAAAAGTAAAAAGCCATATTGAACTCAAGATCGACAGATATCCATTTCCGTCATAGTTATGAGTCAAAAAGACCAGAAATTACTGTTAAAGAATAAACGAAACCCCGAACGAACATAAATTAAAATTAACTATCTGACAAACATAAAGATAACCAGTGCAAACATAAATGAATGAATAAATCTTATATAGCTTCAATATTTTTTATTATTTTCCTCCCAGAGGTGCTTTATATGCAAGGGTTAAAAATACCATTTTGTTAAAAATAGTTGAAATGTTAAATAACAAAACTCTGGTGTCGACCAAACCCCCCAGGGCCCGGGGGCAGGAAGGGATTCTCGTATAAACTTCAGAGAGGGCTCATTTGATTGGAAATTGGAAGTTCTAGTCCAGCTTCTAAGAGTCAAAAGTGATCAAAGGGCAACTAACCCTCCCCCCACACCCCTTTTTCACAAAATACATCAGATAAAAACTTTGAGGTAGCCATTTTGTTAAAAAAAAAAGTTCAAAGGTCAGATAACGAAAACTCCGGGGTCAACAGATATTGTGCAAACATAATATGTGTAATATTATTCGTTTTATAACTAATTAATCATTAGTTATAATAATTATATATACTAATTAATCATAAGTTATACCCTGGGGGCATATATAGCTGTTTTGGAAGGAATTCTCGTATAAACTTCAGAGAGGGCTCATTTGATTGGAAATTGGAATTTCTAGTTCAGTTTCGAAGGGCCACTAGCCCCTCCCTCATACCCTTTCACTCCCAAATACATCAGATAAAAATTTTGGGGTAGCCATTTTGTTAAAAAAAAAATCAAGGGTCAGATAACAAAAACTCCGGGGTCGACAAATGTTGCGCAAACATAATATATGTAATATAATTCGTTTCATAGCTAATTAATCATTTAAACAATATAAGTTATTTAAAATCAATGAATCAATACAAATGTAGAGCATTGACCTATGGCAATCTGTTCAGAAAATATTGAAAAAGTAGTCAATGAAAAACATTCACGCCAAACCTTATTTCGTTTCAGACGGATGGATAAACCCATCCGATAAAAATTTCACGTGACCATTTTGTTAAAAATAGTTCAAACATCAGATATTAAAACTCCGGGGTCGACACAACCCCCCATGGCCCAGAGACAGGCGTTATAAGTTATACTGCGGAAATATATATGGTTTTTATATAAGGGATACTCGTATAAACTTCAGAGAGGGCTCATTTGATTGAAAAATAGAAAGTTCTAGTTCACTTTTAAAGATTCAAAAGAGTCCGAAGCTTAATTAATCCCCCTACGCCCTTTTCCCCCAAACCCATCCGATAAAAATTTTGAGATAGCAATTTTGTTAAAAAAAGTTCAAACATCAGATAATAAAAACTCAAAGGCTGAAACAAACCCATTTTTTCACTTTGATATTGTTATTTTGATACCAGTTTTGATACTTTTATGGATTTTTTTTTTTAAGTTTTATTTTGAAATAAGAAATTTTTAAAAAATTTAAATTTTTTTTCAATAAAAAACGAAAAAAAATTAATTTAAAAAAACTTTACTAAAAATAAGTTTTTAAAATAAAATTAAAGGCCATTTTAAACTTAAGCTCAGGAGATACAATTACATTTTAAAATTCAAACTCAAAACGACCAGAAATTACTATTAAAGAATAAATGAAACCCAAAACGAACAGAAATTAAATAAACAATCATAGCAAAAACGTACAGGAAGTAATACTATCAATGAATAAATAGATATTAAAGCGATTAATTATTAGATTTAATATTAAAATGGAGCTTGAAACTAAAAAAAAAAATTGCTATTAAAGTATAAATGAAACTTAAAGAGAACAGAAATAAAATAAAAAATCAGATCAAAAAACTATACAATAGATGTTAATATAAGTTAATAAATAAATATTAAAACGAGCGAAGCTGAAATTGAATATGTAAATCAAGCTTGAAACGAACAAAAATCACTACAAACAAGTTTGGGTATTACCTCCTTCTCTCACTGTAAAAGTTTAAAACCTACTGCATCATTGCCGCTTTACTGAAAACTATATGTGTCTAACAGTCTTGGAAAGTATAAACAACATCAAATTGAATATTTGATATATAATGATATTAATTGTTGAAAGATCCATCAGTTCAAGAATTTATTTCACTTTAATTGTATTTTTATTTTCTATGCTGTAAGAACTGGAAAAGAAAATACTTCTTTCTTTTTACACGTAAAAAAAAGTTTAATTATTCACTTTTTTTTGGCGATTTTTTTTTTCAATGACTTCATCTTAAAACGAGCGAAACTTAAATTGAATATGCAAATCAAGCTGAACCAGGGTGAAGATCATCTGTATTGGAAAGACCCGGGGCACTCTGTTCAGCCTGGTCTGGGCAGTATGTCACTTCAGCTGGCTGAAAATCAGCTTCTGTGAGAACATCCGGATTTAAAGGCAATATTCGTGCCTTCTCGAAACCAGCTGTCATTTTTCGAGGATTCAGCTTCTCCAGAAAGGGATGCTTGCACAACTTTGCTATTTCATGTATTGAAATTCTCTCACCAGGAATTAACTGCGTCCAACTGTCAAATGACTCCCTGATGGCATGATTCAATGGTGCTTGCACTAAAACGTAAAGGGGGTAGATATGATAGGAACAATGGGGAGGAAAAGTTGGGTGAAATGTCGTTATCTTTGAACAAGGAAATTACTTCTACTGAAATGTGGCTTTCATAATTGTCAAACAAGAGTAAAACAGGGTGTTTTTGCTGAGTTTGGCCTCTTTTAGAAAGTGTTCAATGGAACCACAGTTTATATAATTATCCAGTATGATCATTTCTTATCTCACCCATTATGAAAACCCGGACCGGGGTGCGAGTGCTCCAAAGAACGTAGAAACATAAGCGGCATCAGATCTTTTCACGGGTAGACAAGTCAGATTTCTCTTGGACGCGAAACTTGGCTTCAACGTTGGAACACTTATTTTGAAGAAACTAATTTTAAATTAATTTATTCCAATACATACATGAAAATCAGTAGTTAGTAGTGTAATGTTATTATTAGATGTTTTTAGGAATTAAAAATAGGTTTCGAAGTCTCAAGTAGGTTTCAAAGGTATTTTGAGAAAGTTTCTGCCAAAATACGTGTTCCAGGGTAATTGGACCGCTGATGGCAGATCAAATGAGAGGAGCTGTTTGTACGCACCGATATATATATATATATATATATATATATATATATATATATATATATATATATATATATATATATATATATATATATATATATATATATATATATATATATATATATATATATATATATATATATATATATATATATATATATATATATATATATATATATATATATATATATATATATGTATATATATAAACTACCAACTACTACTACTACTAACAACTCATCGCAGCACCAAGCCGCCTGAGGCCAACACAGCTACGCACGCTCCTCCTCCACCCCAATCTATTCAAAGCCTCTACTTTGAAAAGAATGTAAATTTTCTCAGATTCACTCCATTTGATGGGTAGCGTTAAACTTAATTAATTTTATTTATTTTGAATCAGCATAAAAAATTCTTTTGATGTATTAATTATTACAAAGTTCCTTTTAGAGTTTTGGCTACTATTGGCCCGAGTCGCTCCTAACTAACAATTAATGAGTTTACGTTCATTCAAAGAGTTTGTAAATAAAACAGAGGGCCGATCACATTAATTTGAACCGACGGTCTTAGGAAGTCGGGGGAGGGCTCATTTGGATGCAAATTAAAAATTCTAGTGTCCTTTTTAATTTACTAAAAAGATTTTGCCTCCAGGAAGCTTAGTCTACCATTTTATAGCACCAATCTAGAATTTTGCCCTGAAAAGGACCATCGATTGGAAATTGTAGATAGACAATCGATTTAAAAGTATCAACAAATTTTAGATTGAGCTCCCGAGTTGTAGAGGAAGCAATACTGCACATTGGCGTACCCGTTCCTATAAGGTCACATAGTCGATAAAATGTTAATATGGATATTTATCTTAATGCTGGATTTAATTGAGTTTATTCAGTTGTTTTTCGTGACAGTGATGTATAATGGCATATCAATTAATATGAAGGAGGGGCGGTGGGCCATTGCGTTGATGGGGGGAAGATGCCTAAAAGAGTGCGTTTCAACGCCCTCCTTTTCTAACTCTCGATGAGCCTTCAGGTAAATATAGAAAAGGTAAGGGAAACTAAATAGTAGTTAGTTTCTCATCTCCTTTCTTTTAGACTAATCCTGAACAATAGTGGGCCGGGGTGATACCTTGCTTCTTATCGCAGAAAAATGTTTCTGATAATTATTTTAAAGCTTCATTTAACTAAACTGATTGTATTTTTATTACATAAAATTGTATACAGTCATGTTTCAGTGCACGTAAACTAGTTTGAAGGAGGGGCTATAGTCCATGTGTGGTTAGGGGGATTTTGTGGGGGCATCCTCTTCTTCTGATGCCGCATGGCTGCCACTTAAGGCAGATGCCTCAAAGAATGTATTTTAATGCCTAAATATCCTAAGTCTCATTGTACCTCAGATAAATACAAACGATTTTTGGGGAAGGGGATATGGTAGAAATTGATTTCTAATCCCTCTTGATTCACGAAAGTATTTTTGGTCTACTCTTTTATTATTGGTGCAAGGGGAGGGGTGGTAATAGTGCCACTTCAACTGCGAAAGTCTTTATCTATGTACCATAAAGTATTACATTTACCTGGGTACTGGGACAGGGATGGAAAAGGCAGCGCATCATGAGCCTCGCTAGGAAGTTTTTGTGATGGCAAGTACTACCAGGAGTTTGTTTTTCAGCGATTTTATATGGTAATATCTATCTTTTCCTATTTCTATACAACGTTTCAATGTATTTAAATTGATGTATACATTGTATTTAAACATCAGTTAAACCTATTGTAGATGTCGCGATCGCTTAGTCCCATAGAAGATAAAAAGTCACGCAGAATTTTCATCCATATGAACAGTTTACCCCGTCCACCTGAAATTCTGTAGTAAAAATGTTATTAAGCAATTATTCACAAACTGCTGTTCATTGAAAATTTTGACTAAATATTCAAATTTTTGGCCATAATCTAAATAACAATCCAACATTTTAATTCTTAAGGAGACAAACTATGTGAGTGGATTGCTACCAATCAATTTACAATTACTGATATATATAATATATAAGATTTTGTTAAAGCACTAAACATTTTTAGCATAACAAGCGAAGGGCTGAGAGGGTTGTAGCCCACGTCATATACGGAATAATTTCTGTTCGTTTTAAATTTTTATGTTACTCCTTACTTTGAGTTGAAAAAAACTTGTTTGTTTTCATTTAGCATAATCAGTGTTCCTGTATACTCAAAAGTACAAGAATAATTGAAAATAAAAGGTAACAACATTCATCTATTACGGAATTTGAATTTATTATTCGAGTTTGTTCTAAAATTAGGCTTATTCATTTTTAGGACAGGAATTCCAACAGAAAACGTTGCAAAACCAGTATGGACATCTATGTTAGAAGCATGCCTTGAATATTCAAGAATAGTTTGGGACATTTACCCAAATCATTGTTTTATTCGCTATATAATTTGTGATGATGATGCGTTGGAAATTGGGCTGTGGGACACAGCATCCCAAAATGTAAACCATTTTATGAATTTGCTTAGCAGTGTTCGTACTGCTAGTTCTGATTCCATGATTGGAAGATGTATTCCGGCTGCTTTAGATTCATTAAGTGAGCCAACAGAAAATGAAAAAATGGGTAAAATAAAGAACGATTGTCGGTTGATTTGTATTGGGAGTTTCAATGATGATAAACATGTGCGAAATTTGGACGTAATGTGTCGAATGCTGCTGAATCAGAACAACCGAGATATCATTACTTTAGGAAAAGGACTTCCAATAACAAGCTTAAGTATAGTCTTCTTAAATGTTTATCCTGATCACTTTCAAGTTTCGAAAATATCAGAAATGCTTTGTGTTGACCATTCTTTACGAACATATACTGATGTTTATTCTGTGAGGGCTGGGAATCTGTCAAATTTTATGACAGCCCTTGTTTTGAAACATTATAATTTAACTTCGACAACTGTGACAGGAATTCCTATGAAAGAGGAACAGAACGCAAGTTCAAGTGCTAACTATGATGTTGAAATTTTTCACCCGTCAGCTGCAACGGAAGAACTCATTCGTGGTGATGTTGGGGGTTTAGTTTATGCAGTAAAAGAAGGATGTGAATACCGCACTGCCACTTTGAAGTGGAACACACCCAGGGTGAGTATTAATGACTTGTGGCATTGCTCAAGCGCTTATAGAATTGCTGCTGTTGATGTTAATAGCCGGCCCTCTTCTTGTTTAACAAATTTCTTGCTTGGTGGACGTTCTGTTATGTTAGAAATGCCTAAACCCGGTGGATCAAAAATGTTATCGCACATGCTGTCATCCCATGGGGGAGAGATATTCATTCATACATTAGTCACAACACGTAGTGTCTTAGAAGATCCGCCCTCAATAAGTGAAGGAGCTGGCGGTAAAGTAAGCGATTAGAGAATTGGTGTATTTGCTGATATAATGAAATCTTGCCGGCTAGCACCGTTTTCTAGCATGGAGAAGGAACCTATTATTAAAGCTTATAATAAAATTGAGAGGTATACTACTTTTTGGCCTATAACGTCATCAAAGAGTTACTTGGCTGCTTGCCAAAACATTATGGGTATTTTCCCCAATGTCATTGTTAAAGAAAACCTCAGTGAAGAGGAAGTGAACCAATGTAAACAGGTAATATATAACTTTATTGGTATGGAGAACCGTGGGGACCCTCTACCAGTTAGTAACATTACGTCTGCAAGGTCTAAAAAAAGGGAAGAGCATTATAAGAACTTACTTACAGAGTTAGAACAATATTTAAGAGCTCACTGTCGTAGTAAACAACATCATCGTGTTTTAGATTGTTTGCTTGAGTGCCGGAGTCTTGCTAGTGAAAAAATTGACGAAAAGGAAGTCATTAGAGCCAATACTGATTCGCCGGCTTTTCCACCAGCGGCAAAGAAGGCCTTTACAGTGATGCAGGGTGATAAGCCAAAATCTCTCTATGATTATTGGTTAAAGAATGTAATTGAAGAGCAGTCCAATAGAAGAGTTGAGCTTGTTGGGAGGATTAAAGCTGGAGAAGGGATTGCTAAGCTTTATCAAAACTTGGAATCTGAAAGAAATTTAGTATCTCAGCTTTAATTCTGCTATATGTCTTTTAATTTGTGCTTTTTGCAGATGTATTTTCAATAAAAACAATCACACATTTAATTGCTTTTAGAAATATATCTAGAGTAAGAACTTTTTGTTACCTTATTTAGCTCCATTTGCTGATTCAGATATTATAATCCAGGGCTTGTTACATATGCAAAAATAGAGGAGAGGAGGATAAGTTTAGTGACACCCTTCAATAAAGTCAAATATTCGGGAAATAAATAAAAACAATATTAAAACCATGTCACTGGGAGGGGGGAGGTGACCCAAAGACACCTCTGAGTACCTATCTTTGTATAAATATTCTAATTTTCTAAAAGAATTCTAAAAGTATATATATTTTCATGCTTATATGTATATTGGGTGGCCAAAGTTTACCCCAACGGAAAATACCACCCCTGCGGAAAATATCCCCCCGCAGAAAATATCCCCCCCCCGTAAAGTACCGTCCACGGAAAATACCTCCCCACCGTGGAAAAGAAGGCTTTTCAAATCTGAGAATTGTATTTCTGTTTTTGTCCATAGGGGGACGGAGTTTTGGTACTTGTGTATTATACGCCACTCACTCAAGTTTACGCATGTAAAACTCGAGAACAAACCAGTTTATTCGTTATTTTCTTTCAGGTTAGCACGAGACAAGACAAAGACAAGTGACATAATAGATGGGAAATATATAATTTGGGCTATATTTTTGCACATAAGGGGGGGGGGTGTAAAGTATTTGGATAGTTTAAGATAAGATAAGATTTATTGCTGAAAAATGGCTATCACAAGCCCAAAAGGGCCGAATTCGCACTTTAGCGTCAAATACAGCGAAGAAAGAGCTACAAAAACAAACAATCAAACAACAACAGAAAATTATAAAAGGGTCAATGTCAAATACATAAAAATGTTAAAAACAAAAACAAAGTAAACTCATAAAATTAGAAGGACAATGTCAAGTCAGCAAAAATTCCCCCCCCCCCCCAAAAAAAAAAAACTTGTCTTTGTCTTGTCTCGTGCTAACCTGAAAGAAAATAACGAATAAACTGGTTTGTTCTCGAGTTTTACATGCGTAAACTGGAGTGAGTGGCGTATAATACACACGTACGAAAACTCCTTCCCCCTATGGACAAAAACAGAAATACAATTCTCAGATTTGAAAAGCCTTATTTTCCACGGAGGGGAGGTATTTTCCGTGGACGGTACTTTACGGGGGGGGGGGATATTTTCTGCGGGGGGATATTTTCCGCAGGGGTGGTATTTTCCGTTGGGGTAAACTTTGGCCACCCAATATACATATAAGCATGAAAATATAGATACTTTTAGAATTCGTTTAAAAACATACGGAAATCTAAAATAAAAAATTCCACAAAAGTTGAAAAGTTGTCTTCATTATATTTACAAAAATTATTTACCCTATTGTTCATCAAAATTGCATTTTTTTTTTGCAATAGCATAAATAAAAGACAATTCTGACCATCTTAATTCAATCGAATATACTCGAACCTAGTCGTTGGGTGGTAAATATTAAATTAAAACGAAAGGAAAAGTTTATTGAGATGGATGTGCCTGTTTTTTATTGCATAACAAATTAAATCTTGGTTGAATGCTCGACAATGCTGGACGTAAGACCTCTTCAACACTTTTTAGCGATGAACGGTATTGTGGTTTGATATGTCTTAAAGCTGAAAAAGTAACTTCACATAAATATGTGGCGTTGAATTGGTAGAAGAACATTCAATGCCATATGTGCGATTGTGGGAAATTCAGTTCTAGCTCTGATCCAGAATTCAGACAAGGGCTTTTTCGGAAATTGTAGTTTTAAGTTTGAATCACTCGATTCAAAGCTCAGGAGATTCCTCTTAAGCTTTAAGCGGCATGTGATCAATCTCAGTTAAATCAATACAAAACGGATTTTAAATCCAAGCTACCTTTTTGAAATCAGTATTTAATATAAAATATGGGTACTTATGTACTATCTGTAACACATGCGAAAACTAAAGTTTGATTAATCCTGATGAAATAAAACAAATAGGATAAAAATATAATAGTTCAGAAACAAATTTCGGCTATACATTTGCACATCAGGGGAGTGGGAGATGAAGCATAGCATATATTAAATACGTAACCTAAACTAACCTAGGTACCTTTTTCTCCCTAAACCCCAAAAAACAAAAGTTTAAATGTTGTAAACGCAGTTAGAAACCACGGTTAGCATACAAATCGTCCGCTGAAGGAAACCCGTTTGACTAGTTTCTTAAGCAACTTCCCTATACAATATAGCCCGTGTGTTACAGATAGTACATAAGTACCAAAGTATGTACGGAACTAGGTTTCTAGCGCTTTTAAGTGGTCTACAATAATTTTTGCAATAAGAGTTTTACAGTGATTTCTCTTGATCATAAAATTGTCGACACTGGAAAATATTTCGAACAATTTTTCTTCTATCCTATCTTTCCAAATTTTCATCTTTTTAATAAAACTTTCAATTTTATCATTAGAAGTAAAGATATTGTAATTTTTTCCTTGAAAAGACAAGCTGAGATGGTTTAATTTGGCAAAGATGTCTGACAAATAACACAGCTTGGATAACCATAAGTCGTTTTGAAGAAAAGCAGCAAGTTCACATTTTCGTTCGGTTAAGAATATTCTAATTCCGTCTTTTAATAATGATAATCTTCTTAAACTTTGACCTTTAAAACTTAAACCTGCGACCCTATGATTTTCCTACTGTCGCGACCCATAGTTTAGGAAGGCCGGGTTTAGGGTCAACTGAAATTGACAACAACCACCAAGAAGTAGAAGAAAATGAAGAAATTACATTATAATACTCTGCAAAAAGATGTTACTTTTGAGTCCATTCACACTTTACTCCCTAGTTTTATCCCTAGTTCCCATTCACACATTCTCTGTTTTGCTGAAAGCCACAACAATTTTTTGGAGAGTTTTTACTAGGCCCTTTTATGGAAAAATGTAAATTTGCATGTGTTAGAATTTTCCAGAGGATGTGAGAAAATATACTCAGGAATCATTGAATAGTTGACTGTTCAATTGTTTATATGCTGAATTATCGTTCTTTTACTTCTTCGTAGTAATAATAAAGCCTCAACAACAGCAAACAGATTGAAACTCGTCTTTTGTAAGGTAAAAATAGTTGCGAATTTTTCGTATCATGTCATCGATTTTCCAAGAGTTTTTTTTTCCCACAAAATACATGTGTACTTCGAAAAATCCAAGGATGTTGAAACCAGGGCCAAACAAAGGGGGATTAGCCTCGCGTTTGAAAGGGACCCGCGCTGGCATCAAAATTAACAATTTTTTTCGGAATTTGTGAAATAGCCTATTCTTAACAATTCCAGTAAGTGTTGCTTCTGGAGAGAGATCATTTCCCAGGCTAAAACCAATTAAAAAAAAACTATCTGATATAAGCAGTGAATCAGGATAAATTGATTGGTTTAGCAGTTATGTCGATTAAAAGTGACGACTCAAGGAAATTAGATTTTCAATCAGATTTACAGAACAAAAGCTCAGAAATATGTAAATTCATGTATTCATAATCGGGGATGTAAATTTCAAAAGGTATTTTCAGTAGCTTCATAATATCTAGGGGACAAAAAAAATAATTTACGTAAGCTCAAAATGAACAAACTGGACCATCAAATGAGACATGATCAAGAGAACGACCTGAAAAGTGTAAATGTACGGGTGAAGATGAACAATTTAGACCGTCAAAAGTGACAAGACCATTCGGAGCAGCTAAGGTAAAGGATATTGAAAAAACGTCTGAAGCATTGATAAAGGAAAATAAAGAACAAATAAATATGTAGTTAAAATACTTGCGGAAACAACAATTACAACGATCCAAAAGCGAAATTGAAGAACAAAGAAATATGAGGTTAAAAGATGATAGCGAGAATTACAACGGCTCGAAAACGAAAGTTAAGAAAAAAAAACATGCGGTTACAAGACATGCGACAATGAAGATCAGAACGAATCAAAATGAAATAAAAAACAAAGAAACATGTGGTTAAAAGATATAAGGCAGCGAGAACAAATAAATATGCAGTTAGAAGATAAGCGGCAGCGAGAATTACAACCAATAGCGGGAGTCAGAACGTGTCAAAAATGAAAATCAAAACAAAGAATTGTAGGGTTACAAGAAATGTGAAAGCGAGTATCAGAAAGTGTCAAAAATAGCAATGAAGAACAAAGAACTGTGCTGATAGAAGACAAACGACAATGAGAATCAGAACGAGTCAAAAACGAAAGTGAAGAAGAAAGAAATTTTACTTTAGAAGAACAGCACCATCACAGTCTTCGACGCCAACAATCACTGACGAAAAAACCAGTAGAGACCTATATATATATATATATATATATATATATATATATATATATATATATATATATATATATATATATATATATATATATATATATATATATATATATATATATATATATATATATATTTGCATATTCAATTTAAGTTTATATATATATATATATATATATATATATATATATATATATATATATATATATATATATATATATATATATATATATATATATATATCATATATATATATATGAAACTTAAATTGAATATGCAAATCAAGTTTGAATCGAATAAAAATAACTACAAACAAGAGTTTGGGTATCGTCTCACTGCAGAAGCCTAAAACCTACTGCGGCATTGGCGCTTTGCTGAATACGAATTATATTACAAATGTTTTCTTTTGTAATTAATATTGAAAATAAATATTAAAATTACAGTAAAATTTTGAACTGATGAGCTTTTAGCAATTAATATCATTATGCATCAAATATTCAGTTTAATTTATTAGTTTTTTTCAAGATTGGTCAAGACAAATTTAGATTCACTACAATCAATATTTGCATACTGACCCCTTCTTTAACTGTAAAAACCTAAAGCCGTCTGCGTCATTGGTGCTCCACTGTAAACGAATTAGTTTTATTTTACAAAATTATTATTTTCCAGTTCTTACAGCATTGAAAATGAAAATAAAAATTACAGTGAAAAAAAAATCTTGAACTGATGGATCTTTCAACAATTCATATCATTATATATCTAATATTCAATTTGATTTTGTTTGTACTTTCCAAGACTGTTCAAGACTCGTATAGTTTTGCCATTTTTTTTAACTCTGCCATTTTTTGTAACTAATCGTGTTAGTTTGTTATGAAAACAATCTATGGCTTCTAAGCATTTCTATTTGAGCGGAAAACTGCACCTCAAACTTTGTGGAACATGCATTTTCTTGCATGAAACACCAAAATATAATAAAATATCGAGTTTCGGAGTGTTCCACCACTCTCAATCAAGTGCCTTTGGTATTTTTTGAATCCGCATGGTCAATTTAGGGAGTGGAGGGTAGGCTAATTTTCGTAGCAGCCCCATACCGTCGTGATATGGTTCAAATTTTCAACACCTGGCATCCGGACTATCATATAATCTACCAAGCATACAACTACCCCAAATCAGTATCAATAAATAAATGAAACCCAAAACAAACAAAAATTAAAATAAATATTAGAGTCAAACTCAAAACGAGCATAAATTAATGTGAGTAGGGTTCAAAACCCCCATGCTTTCTAAAAGCTAGAATATAATTTGTACTTTACTGAAAAAAAATTCAAATGAGTTTACTGAAAAAAATGTGCATTGTCAATTCAATATACATATGCTGATATTTATTCCCTAAAATCTTAATTAATTTTTGATTTTTTAAATTTACAAAAGTGAAAATATTTCAAAGAATTGTTTTCAGTAAAGCTCCAATGACGCAGTAGGTTTTGCATTGAGACGATATTCAAACTCTTGTCTGTAGTTATTTTTATTCGATTCAAACTTGATTTGCATATTAAATTTAAGTTTCACTCGTTTTAAGATTTATTTAAACATTTACATTAATATATATTGTATGTTTGTTCGCATTGATTGTTTATTTAATTTCTGTTTGTTTTAAGTTTCATTTATACTTTAATAGCAAACTATTTTTTTTCGCTTTAAGCTTGATTTTCATATTCAATCTATGCATTACTCGCTTTAAGATCTATTTATTCATTTATATTATTACTTGTTGTATGTTTTTTGCTCTGATTGTTTATTTAATTTCTGTTCGTTTTGAGTTTCATTTATTCTTTAATAGTAATTTCTGGTCGTTTTGAGTTTCATTTATACTTTAATAGCAAAGTATTTGTTTTCGTTTTAAGCTTGATTTTCATATTAAATATAATCAATACTCGCTTTAAGATATATTTATTCATTTATATTATTACTTGTATGTTTTTCGCTATGATTATTTATTTAATTTCTGTTCGTTTTGGGTTTCATTTATTCTTTAATAGTAATTTCTGGTCGTTTTGAGTGTGAATTTTAACAGGTATTTGTATCTGCTGAGCTTAAGTTTAAAATGACATTTACTTTTCTTTGAAAAACTTATTTTTCGGAGTTTTTTTTTAATTAATTTTTGTTCGTTTTTGATTTCAAAAAGTTTCAAGTTTTTATGGCATGGAGGGGGGGGGGGGTGCTTACTGTCCGATTATTCTTGACTTTAAAAAACGGATCTAGAACTTTCAATTTAAATCGAACGAGGCTTTCTTCAAAGTCCATACGATTACCTCTTTGATAAAAACCTTATATATAAACAATAGACAGGTTGCATAATTTGTGGACAGCGATTGACAACAATGAATGGATTGAAAAAAGAGCTCCAATAAGGGGGTTTAGACCATTTCACTTGCTGACACAAAGAGATCACGACTGTTGGAATTGACCTTAATAGGAATTTGTGTGCCAAAGCAATTTTGCATCTATCACAGAGTATGTATTTTAACATTATAATTGGATAATTATAAAAGATTTCCTATGTGTTCTCCCCATACAAAACCCCTTCCCATAAGTTATAAACCCGCCTTAATAAGATATACTCCAGGGCATAAATTACAAAGCCTACCCCTGGGCCCTGGTGGGCTGTGTCGACACCGGAGTTTTTTGTTATCAGAACTTTGAACTATTTTAACAAAATGTCTATCTCAAAATTTTTATCTGATGCATTTAGGGCGTGGAGGAGGGAGAGGGGCTAGTCGCTCTTCAATCTCTTTTGACTCTTAAAAAGTGAACAAGAACTTTCAATTTTCAATCAAATGAGCCCTCTCTAAAGTTTATACGAGCATCCCTTCCATAAGAAATAATATGAAGGATTTGGAGAATCGTTAAGTTGCAGCCCTTGCTCTGAGGGCTTTGTGTGAGCTTTAATCCTCAAGCACCTAATTTCCAGAACTTAAAATTATGTTTAATAAACTGGAGGTCTTAAAATTTTGATTGTATGTGTTTGGAGAAAAAGTGGGCATGAGAGGAGGGTTAGCTGCCCTCAAATCACTTTCGACTATTACAAAGGGCACTAGCCCTCGGAATTTCCAATCGAATGAGCCTATTTTGAAGTTTCTACGACACCGCCTTCTATAAAAAACCTTATAAAACCCCAGGGCATATAAATATATGGGGCATATATATAAATATATGTGCCCATATATATATATATAAATATATGGGCATATATGGGGTTCTATAAAAACCCCAGGGCATAACTTAAAACCCTTGGCATGAGGGTTGTGGGGAATTGTCCTCCTCAAAAACATATTTTCTATCTGGAAATCAACTACGCTGAACGAAATGGCTATCTCAAAATTTTGACTGGATGTGTTTGGTGGAAAGATGGGCGTGGGGGGGGCTAGTTGCCCTCCAGTCACTTTTGACTATTAAAAAGGGCGCTAGCCCTTTAATTTCCAATCGAATAAGCCTGTTTTGAAGTTTCTACGACAACGCCTTCTATAAAAACCTTATATGCCCCTAGGGCATATTTTAAAACCCTTGCCCTGAGGGTTGTGGGGGAGTGTCCTCCTCAAAAATAAATTTTCAATCTGGGAATCAACTATGCTGAACTAAAATGTCCAGATAAAAATTGCGATGGGATGGGCGCGGGAGACTTATGGGCGTAGGGGGGTGCTAGTTGCTTTCATATCACTTTCCACTATTAAAAAGGGCCATGGCCCTTGGAATTTCCACTCGAATGGGCCTTTTTTGAAGTTTCTATGACAACGCCTTCTATAAAAACCTTATATGCCCCCAGGTCATAACTTAAAACCCTTGCCCTGAGGGTTGTGGGGGATTATCCTCCTCAAAAACATGTTTTCTATCTGAGAATCAACTACGCTGAACAAAATGGCTATCTCCAAATTTTGATTGGATGTGTTTGGGGGAATGATGGGCGTGGGGGGGGGCTAGTTGCCCTCCAATCACTTTCGACTATTAAAATGGGCACTAGCCCTTTGAATTTCCAATCGAATAAGCCTTAATTGAAGTTTCTAAGACAACGCCTTCTATAAAAACCTTATATGCCCCCAGGGCATATCTAAAAACCCTTGCCCTGATGGTTCTGAGGGAGTGTCCTCCTCAAAAATATATTTTCTAGCTGGAAATCAACTCCGCTGAACAAAATGGCTATCTGAAAATTTTGATTTGGATGTGTTTGGGCAAATGATGGGCGTGGGGGGAAGGGGGCTAGTTACACTCCAATCACTTTCGACTATTAAAAATGGCACTAGCCTTTTAATTTCCAATCGAATGAACCTTTTTTGAAGTTTTTACGACAACGCATTCTATAAAAACCTTATATGCCCCCAGGGCATCTAAAACCCTTGCCCTGAGGGTTGTGGGGGAGCATCCTCCTCAAAAATATATTTTCTATCGGGAAATCAACTACGCTGAACAAAATGGCTATCTCAAAATTTCGATTGGATGTATTTGGGGGAATGGTGGGCGTGGGGGGGGCAAGTTGCCCTCCAATCATTTTCAACTATTAAAAGGGGCACTAGCCCTTTAATTTCCAATCGAATGAGCCTGTTTTTAAATTTTTACGACAACGCCTTCTATAAAACCTTATATACCCCCAGGGCATAACTTAAAACCCTTGGCATGAGGGTTGTGGGGAATTGTCCTCCTCAAAAACATATTTTCTATCTGGAAATCAACTACGCTGAACAAAATGGCTCTCTCAAAATTTTGACTGGATGTGTTTGGGGGAAAGATGGGCGTGGGGGGGGGCCAGTTACCCTCCAATCACTTCTGACTATTAAAAAGGGCGCTAGCCCTTTACTTTCCAATCGAATGAGCCTGTTTTGAAGTTTCTACGACAACCCCTTCTATAAAAACCTTATATGCCCCCAGGGCATAACTTAAAACCCTTGCCCTGAGGGTCGTGGGGGAGTGTCCTCATCCAAAATATAATTTCAATCTGGAAATCAACTACGCAGAGCAAAAATGGTTATCTAAAAATTTCTTTTAGCGGGGCGGTGGGGAATGAGGGGTTGCTGGGGGGGCGCTAGGTGTCCTCCAATCAATGTTGAATGTTAAAAAGAGCCCTATCTCATTGAATTTACGATCAAATGAGCCGTTTTTAAAGTTTTAATGAAAACGCCGTAAATAAAAACCTTATATGCCCCCAGGACATAACGTAAAACCCTTGCCCGGAGGGTTGTGGGGGATTATCCTCCTCAAAAACATGTTTTCTATCTGAGAATCAACTACGCTGAACAAAATAGCTATTTCCAAATTTTGATTGGATGTGTTTGGGGGAATGATGGGCGTGGGGGGGGGCTAATTGCCCTTCAATCATTTTCGACTATTAAAAAGGGCACTATCCGTTTGAATTTCCAATCGAATGAGCCTTTTTTGAAGTTTCTACGACAACTCCTTCTATAAAAACCTTATACGCCCCAAGGGCATATCTTAAAACCCTTGCCCTGAAGGTTCTGGGAGAGTGTCCTCCTCAAAACCATATTTTCTATCTGGAAATCAACTACGCTGAACAAAATGGCTATCTTAAAATTTTGATTTGGATGTGTTTGGGGAAATGGTGGCCGTGGGAGGGAACGGGGCTAGTTACACTCGAATAACTTTCAACTATTTAAAAGGGCACTAGCCCTTTAATTTGCAGTCGAATGAGCCTGTTTTGAAGTTTCTATTACAACACAATCTATAAAAACCTTATATGCCCCCAGGGCATCTAAAACCCTTGCCCTGAGGGTTGTGGGGGAGCATCCTCCTCAAAAATATATTTTCTATCTGGAAATCAACTACGCTGACCAAAATGGCTATCTAAAAATTTCGATTGGATGTATATGGGGGAATGGTGGGCGTGGGGGGGGCTAGTTGCCCTCCAATCATTTTCAACTATTAAAAGGGGCAGTAGCCCTTTAATTTCCAATCCAATGAGCCTGTTTTTAAGTTTCTACGACAACGCCTTCTATAAAAACCTTATATGCCCCCAGGGCATAACTTAAAACCCTTGCCCTGAGGGTTGTGGGGGAGTGTCCTTCTCAAAAACATATTTTCTATCTGGAAATAAACAACGCTTAACAAAATGGATATCTAAAATTTTATATGGGTTGGGTTTGGGGAAATGATGGGCGTGGGGGGGAGGGGGGCTAGTTGAACTCCAACCACTTTCGACTATTAAAAAGTGCACTAGCCCTTTAATTTTCAATCGAATGAGCCTGTTTTGAAGTTTCTACGACAACGCCTTCTATAAAAACCTTATATGCCCCCAGGGCATAACTTAAATCCCTTGCCCCGAAGGTTGTGGGGGAGTATCCTCTTCAAAAATATATTTTCTATCTGGAAATCAACGACGCTGAACAAAATGGCTATCTCAAATTTTTGATTGGATGTGTTTGGGGGAATGATGGGCGTGGGGGGGGGGGCTAGTTGCCCTCCAATCATTTTCGACTATTAAAAAGGGCACTAGCCGTTTAATTTCAAATCGAATGAGCCTGTTTTGAAATTTCTACTATAGCACATTCTATAAAACTTTATATGCCCACAGGGCATAACTCAAAACTCTTGCCCTGAGCGTTGTGGGGGAATGTCCTTCTCAAAAACATATTTTCTATCTGGAAATAAACTACGCTGAACAAAATGGTTATCTGAAAATTTTGATTGGATGTGTTTGGGGAAATGATGGGCGTGGGGGGGAGGAGGGGGGCTAGTTACACTCCACTCACTTTCAACTATTAAAAAGTGCACTAGCTTTTCAATTTCCAATCGAATGAGCCTGTTTCGAAGTTTCTTCGACAACGCCTTCTATAAAAACCTTATATGCCCCCAGGGCATAACTTAAAAACCTTGCCCTGAAGGTTGTAGGGGAGTGTCCTCTTCAAAAATATATTTTCTATCTGGAAATCAACTACGCTGAACGAAATGGCTATCTCAAAATTTTGATGGGATGTGTTTGGGGGAATGATGGGCGTGGGGGGGGGGGGCTATTTGCCCACCAATCATTTTTGACTATTAAAAAGGGCCCTATAACTCTCGATTTCCAATCGAATGAGCCCCCTTTGAAGCTTCTAAGACGACCCCTTCCATATGAAGTGCCTCTGGGAAAAAAATAAATAAATAATAAAACATTGGAGCCGTATGGTCTTTACTATAGGCAACGCTACAGCGTTGCCTCTGATAATACCTGTTTGACTTTTATTATTCACTGCATTATCCGTTGCAAGTTAGATTTCTTCACTCAAAGTAATTTCTGTTGGTTTATGTTTTGACTTGCTATATAAGTTAAATTTTGCTCGTTCCAAAATTGGATTTTGGTCTTTACTTTTCGTTGCCAAAGAACTGTTTCTTTTGGGATTTCGTCTTTGCTGTGTATTCAACATGCTTTTTTTATGATGCATTAATGAAATTTAAAATACGATATAATTTGGAAATAAATACATAAATCAGCCGCCCCAGCAAAAAGCTCAATGAACTTGTCGAACGAAGAGACATGAAGAAACTAAATAAAAAATTTTCTTGGCTTTTACACCAAGTAAAAAACAGGACGGAAATAAAAGCAAAACAAAAAATAAAACACACGTACACGAAAAGAGATCTCCAATGCACAAATAGCAGGAAGATATATATATATATATATATATATATATATATATATATATATATATATATATATATATATATATATATATATATATATATATATATATATATATAATATATACATATATATTATTTTAATTATTGTTTCCGTAGAATATTTTTTTTCCTGACTTCGAGAAACTCATAACTATGTGGATAACTCCTACTCATGTAAAATGTTTGCTTAAAAATATTTCATTTATAATTATTATGGTATAGGAAGTGTCTTTATAAAGATAGAAATCACTACTCAACTCAACACAGATACTTTAAATATTCCTTTAAAAATGCTAAAATAATAGATAAGTGACAAATCCTTCAGCCGAGTTATACACTAAAAATGAGGCTAAATTCCGGTCGGGACGTTATATTAGAAGGCATTTTCATGTTTTTCTTCTATAGATGTCTTATATCCAAAGTGAAAACAAGGCTAAAATTCGGTCAGAACGTTGTATTTGCAGGTATTCTTATATTTTTCTCATATAGGATTTTTATATCTAGACTGAAAGCAATGCTAAAATTTGGTCGGAACGATGTGTTTGAAGAAAATTTTAGGGTTATTTTGTTGGATAGCGCCAACACGCTAATTCCTGAGATTAAAAATAAATTGCCGGAAAGATACCATAAAAATGCCTAAGAAATGTATCAGAAGAGGAAAACACTAACAAACACACTTTAGATCAAGAATAGTTACAGTACATGAACGATTAATTTCCCCTTGAATAAAATTTTACTTTTGAGTAAATAGCCGGGACAAACTTTATATGATAAAAAAAAAGAGCCATGCATATCATTGCGCAATAAAAGACATACCCAACGTTAAATAAGTTTATTACAGTTAAATTTTGGCATTCAATGGACACTTACAATTATTGAATTGCGTTCAATAGCGATTATTGAAGCATATTAAGTTGATTATTTGCTTATTGTGCGTCAGAGCTCAATAGGCTGCAATTCTTTACTTTCTAGATAGAAGATTCTTGATATGTTTATCCATTAGGATAAATTGAAAATCTTTTCTATTAGGAACCTTTCTTAAAAGGTGCTATGGAGGTGCGCGATTGTTATATATAATGGTTTTTTGGTTCATTTCAACTATAATTTTTCATACAGCATAAACGTATAGAGGACTTTAGACCAAAAGACTTGACAATTTCTTCCAATTTTCAAATTGCTTGGGTAAAATCAATTTTGCTGTCCGATAGGTGTTCAATATAGCACAACAATTGCGCATATTCAATTAATAATTGGAATTGATTACAATAAGCTATGTTGAACGCGGGGATCGTATTTAATAAACGAATGAAATAGTAATTCCAATACCTTTTGAATAATATGCCTAGGATCCTATGTGTTTTTAAGTCAATAAGGTTAGAATGTATCGCAAATGTCAAGTTTTGCCTCATGGACTGCAAATAAAGGGAATAGAATGAGAGTCTGGCCAATTATTTTTCAGAATTTTGCGCTAGTCCTGCTAATTTACAAATCGAACTTGTTTACCTTCAATTTACCGTGCGTACTTGTTTACAATTTACAAGCAACTTTGTGAACAGATTAGAAAATGAGACCACCCGAGCCAAGCAAGATAGAATTTGAGGGGGGAAGGGTATCCCAGCTATCGATCGTAAAGAGCTAGGGAAATGAAGCGAGGTAACGTCAGGCTGTATTTGTGACAGTTCAAGAGTAATTATGATTGAGATGATTTCTGTCAAAGAAGGCGACATGTTTTTCAATTGGGGATTCTATGCCATCAAAAATTGCAGAATTTGTTGAGCTAGAGGTGACACACTTTGCTTTAATAAAGGTTGGTCCCCGAATCTGCTCTAGTTGATAACAATAATAATAATAATAAAAATAGGATTTACAAAATGACAAATTTCCAAAAAAAAACTTACTTTCAAAATTCGAAAAAAAACTTAAAAACGAGTTCCAACTTGATATTTCAGCTTAGTATTTTTTTTCCCACGAAGTAATTCGGCTCTCCCGTCTGGAAACAGTGCGTCTGCATTTTTAAAAGTTTTAACACTGAACCTCAACAATTTTGCGTCAAGGCCGGACTTACTGCGTTTTCAAAAAGGTATAAATAACTAGTACTTCCATGGTTTTTTCTTGCTCATTCGAGTAGAGCTATTTGTTTTGCTAATGCTTGGAAAGATTCTCAAGAATAGATGTTTTTTCGTATAGACACTGTTTTACAAAATAAGAATTATAATAAAAGCTTTGATCACCCAGTTTCTTCACATAATATTTATGTTAAAAAAAAACAAAAAAACAATAAACCAGTACAACATCCACTTTAACAAGGTCTGAACTCAAGTCACAATCAGACATTTCTAGCCAAAAACTGCTTAAAACTGTGTCAAAGGTAAACATTGATGATAGTAGTGACACAGGTGATGAATGAGGTGAAAATCCAGATTTGTGATTGGTCCATCAGATACACTGTAAAACTGGACGACCGATTTACGCAATTATAAGAGATAAAGCAACTTCGCATATACCAATCGATTCAGCGCCAAAAGATATGTAAGAAGCCACCCTTAACTCAAAATCGAGAAAAGATGCAGATACACTGGCATTGGACAACCGGACTGAGGGCAGTATAACTTTTGGTAATATAATTCGTATCAGTTTCAATTTTGTTGCATTTTTTATCATAGGGAACAATATATTAATCCAGAAAAAACTATACTTACTAATCGACCATTTCAGTTACTATGTAGTAGTCCTTAGATGAACACATACAAATATCTGTTTTATATAGCTCATATCTTCTAAAACAATCACATTTTCCCCAGATTATTCAGCAGTAACGTTCTCTCGACGCTTTACTATATTTATAAAACCTGGCATTTAGACTAAAAACTTAAAAAGATACTCTTCGCGTTCGAAAAAATGTGTTTAAGACACATTCTAGATATCCACTTGACCCAAGAAAAACTAACGCTACCTTACGACAGAAGACGTATCAATCACTGATATTCCAAGTGACCATACCGGAAGTTGAGATACCTCAGGACCTCGAGCACGTGATTCGCATAACCGAAACTCGACTACCAAAAGTCACCCTCAAATGGCAACCAGACGGTGGCAGAATAAGAGGACATCCCAAAAACGCCCAACGGTGTAGCTACGGAGCGCACCTCATAATTCAATGCCTCGTTCCAACCAGAATGGGAGGATGTTTGGGTGGCCACAGCGATGAGAGACGACTGACGATTCTTTTTGGATACCATAAGTACCTCTGGAGCCGCAGGAAGATGTAGTGCCTAAGGTAAGGTATTAACTGCAATCATACGGAAGACCTCAAGCTCTAACTGCAGCCTTTTTTTAGATGTGTATCGTAGAAAGTACTCTTTTCTAAAGATCCTTCGCGGGTTGTATAACAACTGGATTATTTACATTGGTATTATTTGGAAGTAGGTCTAGCAGACACTTGGTAAGCCATCCTTGAATCAGTTCGTTCCCCTTTAGAGAGCTTAAGCACAATACTTCATATAAGGGGGGGGGATCAAAGCTTCCAAAAAAACTAAGGAGTGTTATTTTTTATTTCAAATTTTAGACTACGTATTTTTTTATTTACTTCTCTGGCAAAACTCTTTGCGTAATCATTGTCGTCACAATAGGTCTTTAATTGTGAAAAATAATCAAAAGTATCTTCAAACTGTATATTAATTTCAGTCAAGGCCGTATCCAGGGGTGGGGGTGGGTTTGAATTTCTCCCGGAAAAGTTTCTGAGATTAAGTTCTCCTTACTCCATTTGAAAAAAAAGCCTTTTTATTCAATTCCCGATGTTTTTTTTCAAATCATTCTCGAAATCCCCACCTCCGTGGAAAATTTTCCTGGAAATTCTCTCCCCAATGGAAAGTTTCTCTTGCAAACTAGGAGCATAAGGTCTTTTTAGAGCTTAACTAAGTAAAAATGAGCGTCTGAAACTTTGGCATTAGTACTTATTACCTCTAGACACAATGCTGTCCATATTTTAGAAGTAGGTAGTTCTACGAGCAAAATATAGGACCAAATACACCAAAATAAAACGTGTTAGAAGAGAGGCCAGTAGTTCTTATAAAGCCCTTAAACAGTGAGACAGAAGACAGATTTATCGAAGTCACATACATTAACTATTATCAGAATTTTTTAAAAGTTCAGGTTTATTTTGGCATCTAGTGGCGAGGATCGCAAATGAGATGGGGTAACCCACAATCCAAGACATAATCATATTGTGGTCCAAGACTCCAATGAAGGCAAATATTAAATATTACATATTTTGAGAACCCCCCTCGTGCTTTCCCATAGATTGGATCTGCGGTGTACAAATGTTTGAGCATATAATAAAAGCTGATATAATTGTCCATAAATAAGGATTGGGGAAGACTTATAGCCCCATCTATGATTTAAAAATAGTTACACCAATGATTGTACACTGAATTAAAAAAGAAAGAAAAATAAAGGAAAATGATTAAGGAAATCAAAAGCAAAAAAAAACTCGAATCTACATAGGTGCTCTGGTTTTACAAGTTTTGTATCTAAATTTTACATTTGAATTCATAATATAGAAACCCACACTACAATTTGTAAGTGAGCCCTATCTTTTTACATTATTATCGATGGGCACTTATGCTAGGAATTCAGAATAAGAAAACAACAACATACCTAAGCTGATCAAACAATTATCTTTGACTTGTTTTTCCTATTTCTAAGATAATAGTTAGATCCTTATGTAAACAACAGATGGCAAATAGTTTTTTACATAAAATATTTCAAAAAAGCAATAATAAATATTGAAAAAACATAGCTCTTGCAGACTTCTGACATTCTTCTCTAACCCCTTGTCAAATCGTCACTTTTTTATAATTGTTATTCAGTTAAACAAAAGAATAGGTATTTTCTACAGCCCTGGCACTTCCAAGTCTTTCGCTATGTAGCTGCTCCAAAGACTCACTGCGTAGACGTACTGACCCACTATGAGTTATTATCTGAAATGCAACATAGATAATTTTATTTGTTTATTTAAATAAAAGCAATACAACAATTTGATAATCGCTATAAGTATATATAAATAGATAATATAAAAATATAAATATATAATTTATCTATTATATAGATAAATATAGATATTTATAAATCGATAATTTATGTATAAACATATAAATAGACAAATATACATACTATATATTTTCAAACATTTTTATTATATTTATGCATAAATATTTATATAAATTTTATAATTACGAAACTTATAATAAATAAATTTCAAATATTATTTTTTTACAAGCCTTTTTATTTCACTCTAATTGTTCACCCAAGAAAATTGTGGACAAAAGACATAAAAAATTGTGCCTTAAATCTTTACACAGATTTTTCACTCATTTGTCTCGAGCTTGAAAGGTGAACCATGTTCATCTCCACGAATTATGAACCGAATACATAATTCGCACCGTAGTCGCTTGTAATTTCGATTTGGTTATCAAGTGTGACCATAATATGGCCCAGGGCATTAATTTGAAAACTAGTCAAACAGTTTATCCCTTGGTATTCCAAAGCAGCAGAGTTGCCGCCCCTACCGGTGTAATCCAGTTCAGTCATTCACTTTTCTCTCTGGAACTTTTTGTGAAGTGATTTCTAGGGATTTATGCAACTGTGTTGTTCTTCTACAGCGTTTTCCAAACTGGGAGGCGCGCCTCCCTAGGGAGGTACGGACTAGTCTAAGGGGGGCGCTAATATTACCCAGATTGACAAAAAAATCCAATGAAATTAAAACTACGCTGTCACAAAAATATATTAACCCTTTCGAGATTGACGGGATTTAGAGGCTCAATCTGAAGAAATCTAGGTTCGTCATGTCAAGGTAAAACTATTAAGATTTTTACCGATGCTGCTGGATACTCTGTTCAGGGAAAATCTATTAGGGTAAATAGACGATTGCAGATTGGACCAACTTTCTAAGACTTAGAAATTAGAACAGGGTTAACATAGAAGCTTGGTAATACCTTTCAAGAGCATGTTTTTGGCCCTGGACACTGAAAGTTTCATTTTCCTAACATAATCCCTCTCCAAGATAGCGAAAAGTAGCTAAACTAGAATCTAACCAATATTTTTTCCCCAAGCGCAACCAACCTTAGGAGAAGCTCAACCCCCAACTAGCCCCCTCCTCTTCCTCATCTCCCTAATTGACCCGCATTGCTATCAATTATTTTCTCAAATACGCACTACAAAATTCGCTTTACAAGTAGAAGAAGGAACTGCTGTAGCTATAATCGCATGTTTAATTGAATATCTTTGATGTGTTGAAAATAATAATATAACAGTAGGTTTACTTTTTTGTATACCTATTCCTGGCAAAGCCACATCCAGTGGATTTTCTAATATAATCGACAATTCTTTTTAATGAAAATGGCATATTGGGAAAAAATTGCATTTGGCTCTGTACAGACGGTGCAAAGTCAATATTAGGAGACAAAACAGGCCTTCTAGCACTATTCAAAATAAAAACGCCCAATGTTCTTTGGGCGCTCTGCCTGCTCCCCAGAGCAGCTCTCGTATCAAAAAATATGAATGAGCAACTTGGACATTTTTGCAAAAGTAACGAAAGCCACAAACTACATAAAAACATTCCATTATAACTTAAATTATCTACAAAGCTATGTGACGATACTGGAGCTACTTACACCCCCCTTTTGTACTATTGTGAAGAACAATAGTACAGAAGGCTATCTTGCGCCAAAGTGATGAACTCAAGTGAAAATTACAATTCTTTTGAAGAAAATCAAAATTAGGATGCAAATGTTTTAGGTATGGTAATTAAAACTGGCCTGTTTTGTGGATATTTCAGGAAATTCAGTTTTTTGAATAAAAGTACCATAGATACATATATTGATTCGAAAAAATAATGTGAAGCATTCATAAAAAAGAAGTTATGGAAGGCAAATTTGTAAAAACAATATTTTTATTGTATCTGATTAACGACACTCTTTGACTACTGAGGTCCGTGCGTCGGTCTTGCAGTGTGCTGCTGCAGCAGAGTTTGAACCCTGGGTTCCGTATTATCAAACTGAAATCAAACCCATTCCACCACCATAGGACTTTGCAAAATACTACTGTGACATGTTTCCACTAATAGACTTATTTGCCCAAGATAAAATGGAAGCAAACAAAATCCATTTGTGGAAAACGTGAATGCTTTTACATGATCTCGATTTTACAAAATATGCGTGGATACAAAATCCATTTATCGATGAAGAAGATGACGAATTTCAATTAACAAGTAACGAGAAAGAAAGAAAACTTGATTCATTTAGCTTGCGATAATTCTTAAAAAAAACACAGAATACAGCCCTAATTCAATTTTGGCTGGATATTAAGAGTGAATATTTTGTCAAATAAAGCTTTAAAAGCATCTATACTATTTGCAAAATCTTATTTATATGAAGCAGGATTTTCTGTTTTCCCTAATATTGTATTCATTTGGTTGTGCCTTGTACAGTCATCTCTTCATTGACACCGAGATTTGACAAACTTTGTACTAATTATAGGCAACTATGTTTAAAGAGCTATACAAGTAAAAGATGAATAAAAGGTGTTGCTAATTTATTTAGTGGCTAGTCCTTCAAAATATAAGGAAATGATTAATAACGGTTAGTCCGTAAAAACTTGTGCAACGATCTTGTCTGAAATAAAATAATTGAGTGGCATGAGTTAATCAATAAAAAGTTTCTGCACCCTTCACACGTGTAATAACAACTTGTTGAATTTACTTTTTTCTGCATGGACCATTCAATCAAAGCATCCAAAGTCGTTTGTTATAGCTTTCACTTAAGGTCTTCAAACTTCAAAATCTCATTAAAAGATTAAATCTCATTAAATTAAATAAATTAAATGTCATCAAAATCTCATTCCATCTCATTAAAAGACAATAATATAAAATTGTTATTTGTTTGTAAGAGTGTCTTAATGACTTTTATAGTACTAAAATTTTTTTGTCTGTGTTAATCTATACAATGGAAGGTAGGCCTCATATGATCAAATGGGCCTCCACGGCTCCCAAATGATCAAGAGGAGCCTGCACGGCTCCCCTTTTTTAAGGGAGCCGTGGTAAAATAAAGTTTGGAAACCACTACTTTTTTTTTGTCTAGTTAGTACACGCACTTTTTAAATTCAAGTGTCTGAGAAAAAATGCGTATCGCAAACCTTTTCAAGAGCACATTATATTTTAGACTAGCTTGACAAAAATTTAGATGCTACACAACACACATAGCCAAAAAATTCGGGCCATATGGCTCTTTGTAAGAATGAATGCGGCTATCGAAAAGAAAAATATGATGAAAATTTTATGCTATTCATCTCTAACTGTGTCATGATAATTTCTTGAGGCAAAAAAAATCTAAATAAAAATTGCAAAACAATGGAATTATTAGAATTTCAAGAAGACCTACAAACACATCTCAAAACAACAAAATCTGCAAATGAGATTTGGAAACTAGTCCCATAATCAAAGCACGACATTTTAAGAAAATCTGCTCGCAGATTACTGTCCATATTCGGCACAACATGCTGTTGTGATGCATTTTTTTTTTCAACAATGAGGCTTATGAAATCAAAGCACTGTTCACAACTCATAAATGGGAATTTAACAGAGTTAAGTCGTAACGCGCTAACGAGCTATGAACCTGATTTCAAAACATTAACAGACAAGTTCCAAACACGCATGCCATCTACCAGTGAACAATAGCTATAATGTAACCAAATTTAAATAGATATATTCGTATTTGTTTGAAGACTTCGGCCACAATATTGGTGTAGGTGTTAAAATAAACGACCGTTTATTGTAGTGATAATTGATGGCTGCGTTGCTGCCTTGGACGTTTGTTTTATTGAGCGTTTCTTTTTACTATCCAATGTGGACGTCGTAATACTATCTTATGCACCACTAACAAACAATTGGTAAAAAAAAAAAAATTGATAAAACAAACGCTCGAAAAAAACGCCAATTTTGTCTCGGGCCATACTCAAGAAAATAAAATTCGAAATTCCATAGCAACTGATGTTTTAGATAACTGACTTTTAAGTTGGTTCTCCTAATGAGAGATTCTCGTAATATATCTGTAGTGAAGCTTGACCATCTCTCCTATATAACTTAAGTAACACGGCATTTTTTCTTTGTTTTAGTGGCTTGAAATTTGCCATGATATATTTTCTTAGTCCAGTGGCAACCCCGCATAGAAGAAGCACAAAAGCCAAAAAGCGTTTGATACAGGCATGAGTTTCTTTCTTGGAAGAAGGAGCCTATTGTCATAAAGTAGCAAAAAAACATCCAAAAAGAAACAAATACTTAAATAAAAAAAATTCGGGAGAATAAAAGAAAAAAAGACACTTACTGGGAACATAATGATTTTAACTGGGAGTAAGCTAAGCGTCATATCCCATAGCTAGGCATGCTTGCTGTTAGCTAATCACCGAACATCATGCAATACCTACAAATATCATAATGAGAATACGAAGCAAAAGAATGGAATAGCGAAGCTCCAAAGAGTATTCTTTATCTATTTATTTATTATTTCAATCTAATTATTTACTGCTTATGAATTACACTTATTTTTATTTAGTTATTATTTTATTATTTATCTTGTATACTTCCACCCTTGTTTGCTACCCATTTTTTGGCTCTTATTGTCCCCTTTAGGTGTATACTAATGCTCATCCTGAAGCTACTTGCCATATTTCTCAGAAAAATATATTTTCAAATTAACGCCAAATCCCGATCTAGCCTCGGAAATTTCACGCAACATTCTTTAAATCTCAGTCGGAAGGGTTTTTGTAAGTCAAAATTTGAGTTTTCACGCCAAAGGAATTTTTAAATTATTTTTTAGACCACAATGCCTTTCCATTTGCAAATGTAAAGAAGTGAAAATGCAGAAAAACGGATGTAATATTTTTACAGCCTATTCAAAGATTAATTAAGACATATACGTTTACAATAGCAGATTCCTGGTCTTGGACCTTGTTACGTGATTTTGAATTTTTATTTAAATGTGAGTTTTCTTCTCATCTTTCTCTGTGTATAGCGTGTGTGTTCTTATCTTTGCTTTTTTCATGTTTCGCCCAGGTTAGTTTTTCCCCCATTGATATAGGCTTCCGGACGTGAAGCCGAAATATTCAGATTTTTTTAATTATTAAAAACTGTTTTTTAAGTAGCTTCTGCAACAGTCTATATTCTCATTTGTTTAAATTTATAAACAATTCTTAAAGAAATACAATGCAAGGAAAATAGGATTTTAAATTCCTATACCTTTGACAATGACTATTACATTTAAAAGTAAAGAGAAATTCATTACTGGTGTTAATGATAGTCTTTGTTTAATTTAGTCAAATTAAACAGAGAATTTGTTTAATTTTTTTTAGCTGTTATTCATTCATCTATTTCTCTAAAAATCAAAGAGAATAAAAATAAGTAGATAGAGTTACGAAACGCTCTAACAAAGCAACGATTTACGAGAAAAACAACAACAAATAGGCCTAGAAAAATAACTGAATAGAATACCAAAATATGAAAGAATGAAAACTGAAAAGACCTAAAAAATTTATTAAATTGCGGAAAAAGGGAAAAGGTTATGGATGGAGAATGTTTTCAGATTTAGGGTAAAAATTATCAATTTTAACCTTGGCTATTTCCAACAGCTCGTTAATTTTATATCTCGAGACTAGTTGAGTATTAGCTTTCTACTCCTCCACGTGTTTCCCCCACCTTCAATTGGGATGGAGGAAATACGTGTGCAGGCATGGGCGTAGGAAGGGGGGGCAGCTACCCCCCCCCTAGACCTTCAAATTTACATTAGATATGGCTGAAAAAGCAGATGGTTGGAAAAGCAGTTGATAAAAGGCCCTCCATCACACTATCGTCTGCCCCCCCCCCCCCTAGAAAATATGCTGCCTACGCCCATGTGTGCAGGTGTGTTGGTCTCAGGCGGCTTGGTGCACTAGTGATTCAGTATTAAATTCCCAAATAACATCTGAATATCAAATGCCAGGTAAGGTGGAAAATGTCACTTGCGTAAGAAGACAATAAAGAAAAAGAAAAAGTAAGATATTCAGAAAAAGTAAGAAAGGAACAGAAAAAAATGTAGAGACGCTCAAAAGGAGCAAATGTAGAAGGGAGCAGAACTACAGAAAAAAGGGAGCATTAAGTGATGCTGGAGGGCAATACAGAAAAAAAGGACCAAGCACAATTTTTCTCTCGCAATGCTTGAACCTTCCATTAAATGTTACGGCTGTAAGTACAGAAAAAAAGTTCTTGACCTCAACTGAGGAATTACGAAATCGGCAAAGAAGCAGATTTCCTTTGAGGTACACCAACCTCTGAGAGCAGTAAACGTTATCATGGTCAAGCAAATGTTCATTCAAGATGAGTCCTAGGTAATGCGACGGCTTCAAAAACGCCATATTATTTCCACATAGCCTTACAGGTGAAATCAGGGACATTAAGGAATACCACAGGCGGAAAGATGCACATATATTCTTATACGAATTATACAAATATCATAATCCAGCAACTGAAACGTCGGCTCGATGCCCTATGCGCCAAAACTGGCCCAAGGATCTGTTGGCTCAATGGCCAACAATGACTCATGGCTCAACGATCGATAAAGGATCTCTATAATTTATCCATAATCAGCAGAGAAACTCTGACAGATATTAAGTAACATGTGAAACATAGTAGGACAAATAACCAACACAGCTGGATCATCTGAAGAACACTGAAATACTGAAGAAGACAAAATATCCTATATTCTACATACCGCGATCGTTCCCATATAAACCTTTTTCCAATTTTGTTATTGGTAACGGCCAGGAATTTCTAAATTTGGTTAAACATGTCGATGATCTTTCACAGATATTAAGTATTTCTGCTGTATTGACAAATAGCCAATACAGCTAGATCATCTACGTATATACCACGCATCCATTACAATGATCCAATTTTTAAAATTATTTCTTGAGTGTGTAAGACTAGTATCGTCTTATGAAAATATAAATATAAAAATAAAACGTTTTATATGATATGTAAAGAAACAAAAACATATAACAAAAACAAATCGTTAACTTTTTTAAGAGGACACTGAGAATAAACAAATAAAAACTTCTTCATACAAAAAGAAGTCGAAGAAAATCAGATTTTTTTTCAATGTGAGTTTCCTTTGTTTTTGTATAGCATTTGTGGGTTTTCTAGATTCTTTTTCTATATTTTTTTTAGCTTTTTTTTCACGTTTGTAAAAGCTTCCAAATGTGAAGTCAAGAATATTTTAACTTTTGTTATTATTATTTGAAAAAAACTACGTTTTCTACGTTTTAGAGGCTGAGTTACAAGTTCGAACCTTAAAACCTTGAGTGTGTAAGACTAGTATCGTCTTATGAAAATATAAATATAAAAATAAAACGTTTTATATGATATGTAAAGAAACAAAAACATATAACAAAAACAAATCGTTAACTTTTTTAAGAGGACACTGAGAATAAACAAATAAAAACTTCTTCATACAAAAAGAAGTCGAAGAAAATCAGATTTTTTTTCAATGTGAGTTTCCTTTGTTTTTGTATAGCATTTGTGGGTTTTCTAGATTCTTTTTCTATATTTTTTTTTTAGCTTTTTTTTCACGTTTGTAAAAGCTTCCAAATGTGAAGTCAAGAATATTTTAACTTTTGTTATTATTTTTGTATAAAGTATTCTTTCATTTTATTTTCATTGTCTTATAGCTGTTCTTTAAATATAATTTCTTTTCAATTGTAAAAGGAAAGACAGTGTTGTCCAAGAAACTATTTATTGTCTTAATATCTCGAGCTGAATACATGACTATTAGCAACTAATTATCTCCAAAATTGGCATATTTCCACAAGACTAATGGGCACCAAGCAAAATTTAATAAATAAAAATTATATTGTAATTACATCCAGAAGAAAAAAAAATACGTAGAAAAAAAAATACGTAGAATAAGGGATTTCTCTA
The DNA here is from genome assembly GCF_049724085.1 of Artemia sp. Qi Xiang Cuo. Lineage (NCBI taxonomy): Eukaryota > Metazoa > Arthropoda > Branchiopoda > Anostraca > Artemiidae > Artemia > Artemia sp. Qi Xiang Cuo. Next base: position 67,259,914 of record NC_142796.1, on the reverse strand, counting down.
GGTAGTTTCTAAAATAAAACCTAAGCAAAAATTTCGATTTTCCACGAAATTGAAGAGACTAAAAAAAAAAAAAAAAAAAAAAAAAAAAAAAAAAAAATCTGAAACACATCAAAAACCTTTTTTTAATTGTGATGGGAAATTTTAAATTCTAAATACCAAGCTCTAGTTTAGATTTCTAGATTTCTGTATCAGGGCCGCAATTAGGGTACTAATTGGAAAGGGGAAGGGGCAGAGAGGCACTAATAGGAAATCTGTTTGGCCGTTTAATAACTGAAACTTAAGCATTATAGCTTTTCATATATCAGGGTAGAACGATGAGGAGGATCGAACCTCCCACCCTGGGCAAAGATTAAAAATAAAACTTTAATTTTTGTTTAAATAATGAAAAACCAGCCATTGGTTGAAGTTCAATCCATGTTCGTTAACTAGGCAGGCAGTTCGAACCACTGAGTTATGACGGTCACTGATACAGCTGACACAGCAAACTCACATTTTAAACGTATCTTTATCACTCATAATAATAAACTCAAATAGCTTAATGGAGTGGAAAATTTTAGTGACTCAGAGAAAACACTATTAAACCAAAAACTATGCTTTCCCTTTGTCATTAAAATGTTTCCCGGGTATTAAATTTATCTCAATTAATTATAAATTTAATCTTCAATATTAACAGCGTGCAAGGTAAAACAAGGTACCTTGCTTCCACAGCAAGTTGGCAGGTGAGCCCCAAGGGTTATAAAGAATTGCCCGGTCGTTCTAATGGAATACAGAACGGGATTAAGGAACAGGTAATTATGGCAAAAAACTTGAACTGGTAGAGTTATAGCCAGACAGGTCACAGCCCTCCTCACTCCCTCCAAAGACAGGGTGCTCTCTGAAGTGACATCGATATTTTTTGTCCTTTTCAAAACCTTTGTTTTATCATATTACATGATCCTCAACGCCGCTTTAATGGCTTCACTGCCGCGGGCAGAAAGCCTGCTGAAATTAAATGCCTGTATTTGCCATTGCTAACCCCTACACGAGAAAATAAAGGCGGTGGTAAGGTTTTTATTTCCTTACATTTCATCACACACAAAATAAAAGAGGTGTTTTTAAAACGGGTTTAGGTAGCGATTGCATATTAGGGCATTATTTTTTAATAAATTAAACTTTGAAATTAACGATCTAAAGACTTTTATTATTTTCTTCTAGCGCTAATTATTGTCTACAAACCTGAATATGCCACGGCACGTCACAAATTATGTTACTAATACAAGAAGGAATTTCCCAGTTCATGCTACCATGTTAATGCTACCTTCTGCTAAGGCTACCACATTTTAGGTGTGGTGGCCCAGAGCTTGGGATCCTCAAAAACCATATATATTAGTCATTATTTTCGAAAGGGTATGTTAATTAAATCAATTTTTTATTTAATACGGAGGTATGAAGAAAAAGTCCAGAAATTCGTACTTTAAAATCTTTTATTTGAAAAAATAATATAATTAAGAATCTTCCCTTGAGCTGTATTGCACTTCTTCATTGGTCTTTTCCAGGCTTCGGAGAACTTACGGAATTGTTCCTCTATTATCCCTGGTTAAATAAAAAAAAAACTTTTTCCACAAAATAAGTTTTTCAAAAAAAGCAAAGAACTCCATTAAACCAACAATAAGAATAAAAGTATGAAAAATAAGAATATTATAAAAAAAAAGAACAAAGGCTAACATATAGTTAAAGAAAACAATTTGCCTACTTTCAAAGAATCTCAGGTTGAAGCTAAAGCATTGAGACCTCTTTTTTAAGAATACAAATCGGAATAAACAAAAATTAAACTCGATTTGAGCTTGTTTCGGAGTTTACTTTCATAGTTCTCATAGGAAATGCTGAACTGTTAATTTCGTTAGTACTTCTAATTCCTTTTATCTCAAAGGCAATGCTGCCTTGTCAATGGCGTTAGTGCTTGTGATTCCTTTACTTAAAAGAATTAGTATCATTAAAGACTTGCTTCTATTTAGTTTTCTATTTACTCTAGAATATTCTAGTCGTTAAATGGAGCCACGTTTTAATGACAATAAAAAAAAGTGAGCCAGCCCTCATTTAGAAATGATGTAAGTATTCTAGAATATCTATTCTAGAATAACTAGAATATTCTAGATCACCAGCTAAAGGCCTGGGCAGACGTAGCGCTTTCTTCCCGTGTTTAAGAGATGCAAAGGATAAAGTGGCCTTTTCACAGAAAAGGTTAGGTTAGCTAGCACTGGACAAATCACTTAAAATTTCTAAAACGTGGACATCCAACGAAGACAGTTTGCAATTGGGCAAGCCATCAATTAGCATAATGAGTAACTTAGCCATAGCACAAATAACTAACTGTGCTTACTTAGAAAAGGTGAGCTAGTGAGTAACTAAGAGTCTTATGCTGAAAACATTCAAACACACTGAGACAGCTTTTCACACTACAATAACCATTCGGTGACGGCCTACTTTTTGTTTGGCCCTAGAAGGATGGCCAGAAAGCACGATTTATGGCAACAAACTGAGACAACATCTCACACTAAAATAACCATTCGATGATGGCCTACTTTTTGTTTGGCCCTAGAAGGATGGCCAGAAAGCACAATTTGTGGCAACACACTGAGACAACCTCTCACACTAAAATAACCATTCGGTGACGGCCTAATTTTTGTTTGGCCCGGGAAGGATGGTCAGAAACCACATTTTGTGGCAATCAGTCATCGGTCATCGTAAAAAATGGCCTAGACATTCTAAACTTTCTTCCATTATAGCCATAAAAACTGGAATCAAACCAAACCAAATTATTCTTACAGCTTACACATTGTCAGTCAAGCGAGTACCTAGGACTACCCTTATACAAAATTCACACTGGAAAAACACTTTTGCAAACCTTTTCCAGTTCAAATATTAAAAAATTGTTAAGTTCCCTGTTACTCTGTTTGGATATTCACGGAGTTAAACTTGAAAATTGGCAATGTTTAACCTAAATTAAATGAAATAAATTACGATATGCAATTAACTAGAAAATCCAAAAGTCAAAAGACAAATGGGCTTGTATTTAACTTAAAAAATCGAAGTGTTAAGTCATAAAGCCCCATTCTTTGATTTTAGACAAGGGTAAAACTGCATACAAAGATTTCAAACAGAAACTAATTTTAAACATACAAATCTGTTTACATATTGGCCTGCATGATGATGTTCGTATAGAGTAAGGTCGCCTTGCTAAAATTGTGATGACTGTTTTGCCCGACGAATTCGTAGGCTAGAGTTTTGTAGGTATTTTTGTTGCTACAATTTAATATAAATTAAAATATTTTTTAAATTAAATTAAATACAAACCAGGAAGGTGGAGGAAGCGACGGTTTCAAGCTAGCTCTAAATATATAATTCTGTTTACATATCTTCCTGCACGTTGATTTTCATGTTGAGTGATGATCACCTGGCTAAAATGCTGATGACTTTGTTTTGCTCGACGTATTCGTAGGCTAGAATTTTGTAGTTTTTTTTTTTGCTAGAATTAAATATTGTTATTTCTTTTTTAAATTAAATGCCAACCAGGAGGGTGAGGGAAGCGGCGGTTTCCCCTTGGTGGTCAATATATTCGTATAAATATAAATAAAAACTGAACAAATATAAACTGCACCCAAACTAGGGAAGCGGCCACTTTCCCTGGATCCACCGCTGCTTAGAAAGTGCTATCTTAAAGAGACCTTAAAGCATAAAACAAAGTTAAAGAAAAGAAAAAATCTGAACAAGCAAATGAAAGAAAAGCACGAAAGAAACGAAAAAGGTGTGGAGAAAAAGAAAATGGTATAAAAAAGGCAATACAAAATTAAACAGAATCCCTCATTCATTTGGTTTACCTCTCTTGTTACTGGGAACGGTGGCCGTCTTCCATCTGAACTTGGACTATTCCTCTCAGCAGACGACACTGAAGCAGAAACTACAAAATCTGTGAGCGTGACATCACTTAGACCACCAGATTCTAGGGGAATAGGATTCATTCTGAAGTGTTCTAGCATTTCAAAGATATTTGGAAACCAGAGATGCTGAACCTTGCAACTCCCATCCGTATTTATTGTTAGACGTAGGTGCTAGAATAAACATTTTATAAGGTTAATTTAGTGGCGTAACTAGCATGGGGGAAACCCCGGCCCGATTATAAAAGTGCCGTCCCCTTTTTGAGTCTGATTAATAACTACCCCCTGGGAAAAAAGCAAAAAAGGAGACACAATCTAAAGCTTCCCACACACAAGAAGTGATTTCCCTTGTTGTTCAAAGCGGGGTAATGTAATACCCTTACATAGAAGAATGACCATGTTGATTCCAATAGTGCAACTTCCAATTCAAACTGACGCTATTTTCGAGATCTTTCAGGCTCTTCTTCGAAATGCCCACAAATTTTGTTTTCGCAATAAGCTGTTACTATTAAATACAAGTTACCATTCCTGAATTGGCTTCAATTAAGCTTCCGGTCACTATGGACCGAGATTCACTCTTTACTAGGTTGCAGCTACCATCGCTGAGATTTTAAGGGCCGTTGTCCGACATCCTTTAGGACCTCAAGATTCGACGGGCCTTCATTTCCATCAATTTCAAACTCTGGAATTGTGTTGGGATTAGCAGGCTGTTTTAATTTCCTCAGTGGAGATTTTTTCAGAAGTTCCAGTTCTGAATCAAGACCACGCTCTACCCCAACGTTTCTACCAGTTGTTTTGATGTATTAACAAATCGGAACTCGGTCCTCCGTGGTCGTAATATACTGTAGAGATGACCCTTCATCTTTCTGTTCTCTTTTTCCCTTCTCTCTGTGCCACCCCCTAGAAAGTGACACCCGGGGGGGGGCCCAAACCCCTTATTTACGGCACTGGGTTAACTAGCCAAAGAACCTATCAGAAGACAGGCACTAAAAAAGAGAAAACCCGTAGAGTATACTCACTTAGAGGAACGGGAGAAAACGCCCTCTTCCCCAAAGCATAAACTGAGACCCAAAACAAAGTACTTGAAGAACAACTCTGTAGGACACAGCACCTTCATTCGAAATGGTCTACCGAAGTACTTTTACCCGAAAAGCCCGTCCATTGATTCCTTTAAAACGAGGATCAACAGACACAGCTTTAGGGAGAAAGCCTAGGTAAATGGTGGACCAGTGGCACGTCAGGGCTGGTGCCATGAATAGTCTCGCAGAAAAAAACACAAGTCCGCTTATAAACAATCACGAATTTTCAAATCGATCCCCCCGCAATACAAAACAGGGCTTACTCTCTTGTAATAATCTGAAACGAACTGGACTCTGCAAAATCCCAACTAGACTGCTGCAAAATCCCTCCGGATTAATAATGAATTCTTCTACCCGTTGTATAACCTAGCGGGATTGGCCAGGTGTTACGGACGCTTAAAAACTATATAAAGTAGGAAGAGAAGAGCATAACAATTCACAAAATGTGCAATCAATATTACTGATGCACACACATTATTAGCGAAAGGAAAGAAATATATTTTTTCCTAAAGGAATTTTTCAAGCGAGGTGCAACCTTTTCAAGAACTGACTCAGGAATATGGAGCATGATGCCTGAATAGCTCAAAAGTATCACTCATTCACCTTTTTCAATTTTTTTTAGCTTTTCTTTAATTTATTTTTTAATCCCTTACTGAATTAGTACTTTTAGCGTTTAATCGATAGGCGTTGCTTTCCCCTCCTTTACATTCCTTATAGGGGATTATTGCGATGTATTTATCGCACGTTTAATAACACTAAATCATATTTAAGTGTACATGAAATTTTGTTACATGACGAATGTATAATTTTTTCCTCATTTAAACAGTTTTATGGATACATCACTCGACTTTACAATCCCTACTGGCAGTGCTGATCTCCAATTCTTAGCCCTTCAGCCAGGTAGCTTAAAGGTGAGTTGGGGACCAATCATCCTGCACATTTACACATCTTTCGTGTTCACCTTCCCTGAATTTCTCCGGGTACCCGTTTGGAGCTGGATTGATTCTGGCTAATCTAATAGAGTCACACTAGTGACTCTCATTCCAAACCAAATAATTGGCGATACCATGAATCGAACCCATATTCCGAGGACATAGAATTACATGTCAGGCCACAAGCCTAGCACGGAAATACTCAAAAACAATTTTATGCATCAATAAGAAAATTTCTAAATATGGAATTGTTTACTAAAAACGAAGAAGTAAAAAAGGATGATATTCAACACAATTAAAGTATGAATAAACAAATATTAAGAATAATTTCGGTATGAAATTTTCAAAGAATTTCATAAGTAATTAGCTAATTAAAGATATTTCTTTTTATACAAATGTAAGGACCGAGAAGAATTTGAAATATTTGGATGTTTACTTGTGGGGTGGAGCATAGTCAATGTGCTTAAGAACATCTTAGTAAAAACTTTGTCAAAGTCCTGACGCACAGTTGCACATGCTCTTCCTCTACCCACTTTATCTGGAGCTAAACTCTTTACTCCCTTCTCAAGATAAATCCATACACAATCTAAATTCTACTAAATTACTTGTTTAAAAAGCTTTGTATTTCATGTGCAATTTTTTTTAAATATTATATTTTATTTATATATTTATATATATTATATCTTTATATATTTATATATATTATATACCTTATATATTTATTTTTATAATTTATTATATTTATATCTATATTATATTTGTGCAGTCTAGAGGTTTTAATATTTTAAAGCAAGACGACTATCATTTCATAGCTAGGATTCAGCTCTCCCCATCTATCGACTTACCTCAAATTTTCAAATTTGCTTTTCATTTTTTTTTTTTACATTGAAAATATGCTGAAAATATGTCAGAAATATGCGAAAATAGGAAAACGTTCCTATCTTTAAAGCAACTGCATATCACTTTTCAAGAAAAAAGTAAATAACATCATAATTTATTCTGGCTCGGTGAATGTGTAGGTCTAAAAATAATCAATTCGATTATATAATCATCTTGTTCTTTTGGGTGCAACTTACAGCTATAGACTTGTCACAAAAGCTAGCTAACATAAGTAAGACCATCGCATCGGAAATATCACAGCATCGCAACAGGTTCCACCCTATTATAACTGGCAGTAATCGCTGGTTGAGAATAAATACTTTCAAGCACTATGGTTCAGTTTTTTTTTATGTAACGTTATACCATGAAGTACCGATAAATGGGTACAGTAGGCAACGGTGTATTCCGTAGGTTCATAATACCCCAAAAATGATTATTCCTAATACTGCTATTACTAACACATCACTGCAGCATCAAGCCGCCTGAGGCCAACATAGCAACGCATGCTCCTCCTCCATCCGTGTAAATGCGTCTCCTTCGTGAATTTGCGCCCTTCCTTGCTACCTCTCTCACTAGTATCATCAACCTTTGCATAACACTCGGCAAATTTCCCAACCCCTGGAAAAAGTCCTACATCAAAGTGATCCCTAGGAAATCCCCGCCAAAATCATGCGATGGCTTAAGGCCTATCTCACTGACTCCCTGCATGACCAAGGTAACAGAGACCTTCGTTGCAAGACTGCTGACGAGTGACATAGAACCAAATATAGACCCTTTCCAGTACAGATGCCTCAGTGGCTCCAACACGTCAGTGTACTTAGTGCGTCTGTATGACGACATTCTATCGTGGCTTGAGAAAGGGAAAAACTTCGTAGACTTGGCCCTCGCTGATTACAGAAAAGCCTTTGATCTCATCAAACACATTATCGCTTTCGATAACCTCAGTGAAATGGGCACCAAAAGTGACTTGCTGCGTCTACTCGCTGATTTTCTTTCCCAACGGGAGCAGCGCGTTTTCGCTCTTAGCGAAGACGATTCAAACTCTGCATTTCTACCAATCACTTGCGCTGCCCCTCAGGGCACTAAACTAGCCGGAATTATTTTCCTCGCTGTGATAAACTTCATCCTGCGTACTTTCAAGGACAGATATAAATTCGTTGATGATCTGTCATTCTTACTCAAATACCTACTAGAAGGCCAATCAGCGATCCCCCTTTTTGATCCTAGTCTACCCACGGTTTTCCAGAATGAATGCGAGCGAGCTAGCCTTACCCTCAATGAGCAGAAGTACAAGGTGTTGCGTTTCAACCCTCTTAAATCGGACTTTCAGGAGCTCCCTACCTTGTTTAAAACAGTTGGCAGTGAGAAAATTCTACGGGTAATTTTCTCCGTTGACTGCAAGTTCAACAACCACGTAAGTAACCTTGTGCGAAAAGGGTATGCAGCGCTACAGTCACTGATTACCATGAAGCGGTTTGGGTTCAGTGTGAATTTCATGAAGCTTGCCTTCATGACTTATATCCTACCCATCATTGAATATGCGTGCCCAATGTGGGGCCCTAGTTCACAGTTGAGTGCTGGGATGGGTCAAGATATCGAAGCTATCCAAATTCGGACTTGTAAGATTATGCTGGGTCAGGCCTTCACTGCTTATGACAATGCGCTTAAGGTTCTTGGCCTAGAGTCGCTTTTTTACAGCCCGCAGAGACAGATTTTACAGTTCGGCCAATTCCAGCTCCGTAGCAGCAAACACAGGACGATTCTGCCCCCGCAAGCCCCCATTACGTCCCGTACCCGGCGACAATACAAGCTCAACCCAGTGACATGCCGTACGACTCGCTACCAGCATTCCTTTGTCCCCTTTTTTACAGACATGGTCAACAAATCCTAAAAAAAGTAATGTCTATGTCTATCCCAATGTGCAGAAACGGCTTCCAAGGAAAAGCAGAAATGCCTATTCTACTTTTTCTAAAGCCCCTTTATTGAAAATCAGCTTCGTCACTAATTATCACAGTAATATAATAATACAAATAAAAAATCGAGAATTACTCTCACAATTATTCTAATGCTGTCTATTCAACTCAGTATTTTTATAGAACAACTATAAAAAAAAACAAAAAGGAACAAAAACAAAGAAAAAAAACAAATAAAACTGTATAATATTACAAATAAAAAATCGAGATTTATTGAAACAATTATTCGAATGCTGTCTATTCAACTAAATATTTTTATAGAACGACTATAAAAAAAAAAAAACCAGAAAAGTCATAAATACCCAATTTATCATTTTTAACTAAAGAAATGTGTGGAAAAACAGAAGAGTTCTGGATTTTTTTGAGCCAACTAGTCTACTGACTTTTGGGTCAACCAGTCTCAACTATGCTGCACATTTTGGAAAATAAACCGTAAAAAATGAAATTGCAGTGCAAACGTTTAGAAAATACTACAATGTAGCGCTATAAATTGTACTATAAAATATGTGCATCTTAACCTTAATTATGGTTTATAGCTTTTCTCTTGGTAAACGGTATAAAGAGAAGCTTTCACGTTTTTAAACGAAATGAAAATCCAATCATGCGTAATGGTAAAAGAGATAGGACTCTTTTGCACTATTTGGCTTTCCTCGGACCCCTTTCTATAGGGGAAAAAAATTGTCTTTTATATATATATTAAAAAAAAATCCTCCAATCATTTTGTTACACTTCAACTTTTTTCAACCTCTGGCTGTTATATTGTAAAAACAGCTCTCACAAGCAAAACCACCAAACTTGAGTTTTAAGTTTAATTCAAAAGGATTCAAAATAAACACAAAACAAAAAACAAATAAAGCATCGAGAAAAATGCTGTCTATAAAATAATAAGCAATAAATGTTTTGCCTAAAAATGCATAATATAATGCCAATAGGATAGAATCAAATAAAAAGCAGAAAACATCCAAAATCAAATACATGGAATGAAACAATAGATAGAGAAAGTTATCACAGAGGGCACGATCCATTATTGACCAGCTCGATAATACAAAGGTGAGAGCAAGCTGAGAATTTGTAATAGGTTAGATAGGATTAGAAAGGAGCCGGTCGCAAGTGCCAGGGTTTAATTCAATTTCGAATTTCATAGCGAATGTCTCGTTTTTGGTAATTAACAAAGCGGACTCCTCTATAAAATTAAACAGGGACTATTCCTTTGTATTTTTTTTCATATTGATTAGCTAAAAGCTTGGCCATCAACAGAACGAAAGAATGGGGAAATTTACAAATTACATGGATCTCCAAACACCTGCCCAGGGTGTCAGGGTCTTTGCGCCAAAATATTTTCGTATTTTTTAAATAATCCGCTTTTTTCTTTATTTTTTTAGCCTGAGCTCCTCAGGAATAAAATCAGGTTAATTTGCCGGGAATTCCCATATATATTCTTAGACAAAACATTTTTCATGTTTTCAGGAGGCAAACACGCCTCCTGATGATATTGTCCTATTCCACATCCCATAAACTAAGATTCCATCTTCTCCCTTTGTTTCAGGTTAACAAGGTTCTATGAAAGCAATTTCTAATTTGACTCATTAGTACAAGAACGAATTGCCTTACCTTAGCTTTTCCTTGAAAATTAAATGTGAGCACAAATTCTCCACGTCTGGTCTCGCTCTGCCGCACTAAAAATGTTCCATGGCCTGTCTGACCATCTTGTAACACTAATTGAGCAGCATCTGACCTAGACAGCATCCCATGGAACCAAGGATAGGTGAACAATATGTTGTATAGGTCTAAAAGAAAAAAGTATTAGTTTTCAATTGCTAAGGTGTATACTCTTACGTTTCCATCTATGAAAAACTAAAGAGTCAACCTGCCTTATACCTCAATAGAAAGGCTTTATTTATATTGCTTAGATTATCAAAGTTAAATTAAAAAATTTTTTATTAGGATTATTTAAAATTATCAAAAATAGGGGGAACCATAATGGGATAGGAATAAAGACCTAACATCAATAGCTATGTAATTATGCTATTTGAAGCTTGTATTGCTTTTCCTTGCTGAACCCCGAAACAAAAATGAGCACCCCCGATCCGTTTATCTTAATTAGAATAAGTATCCCCTTGAATAATCGACGAATGAAGGAAGTAGTACCAAAAAGATCCTTTACTTCTCTTTTTGAAAAGTCAAATTTACGTGTAAATAATAATCTAACTGGTACACCATCTGGTCGTATCTATGTACTCGTCAATATATCACAATTAATTTTCATAACATAACTAATATAAATAATTTAAGATAATAGCTAAAAAATAAACAAGAATAAAATAAAAATAGCTTAATAGTAATTGAATAACAAATAATTTAAGATAATAAAAATCATATTTAATAAGTTTAATAAAGGTAATAATTACATAAGACAATTTGGTAAGATATGACCAAAAATCCTATTCGGTTTTTATATCTTAATTGTACTTTAATTTGTGATAAGTTTTAGTTTCGATCGTTGCATGACAGGTGATCTACGTCTATCGGGGTAGTTTTACAGAGAACTGAGGGGTATCAGGTTGCGGGGTGAAGTTATATGGTCACTAAAACCTGCAAAAGTTGTAAATTTGACTATTTATACTTTCTCTTTTAGATTATTTCTCTTCCATTCTCAATTTAATTCTATTAGATTTCATTACAACCAAAATACGAAATACTATTAATAACCCCTCAAAAAAAGACGTGGCAGTTATAGTAACAAACGCTTAATTATTAATTGTTTTTTTTAGCAAACGACAAAAAAATAAATAAAAACGAAGACAACCAATCTCTCCGTCGGTAAAATAAAAATTCTAAAAAAATCTAATAAAAAAGGATAACTGGGGTACCTAAGAGATAGTTCTTCAATTTACTTTTAAACATAACAAAGGTCTCAAAGGACTAATAATTGTTAAGATTCAGTTTCTCGGTAAAATTCTAATGGAAGTCAAACTCTGGTGTAGTTTCTTCGTCCTGATTAAACGCTGTAGTTGTCAAGCCCTCGAAACCATTTAAAAAGTGACCCAACAAGAGTAAAATAATTTCTATTTATAGATAATAATAGATATAATAAAACTGAATAATAAAAATACTTTCTCAAAATCTTGGGATGAACAATTTTTTCCAGTTTTAAATGAAAATACCCCCCCCCCCAAAAAAAAAAACAAAACATTATTCAACAAAAATAACCAAAAACTATTTGTTAAAATCTACAGGGGGTGGTTTGACCCTTAGGGAGGGGGGTAGATTCCCGCTCACCCGACCCCCACCCACGATTGCCTTCACTAATAGCAGAAGGCGATAAAAATGATATTTCATTTGCCTAAAAAACAAGAAAAACACGTTCTTTAGATGTCTTAAAACATGGTGTTTCTACGTGAAATTATCTTTTTTCTCTATTTTCTAACAGTCAATCAATTGTTACTTTAAAATGCACAAGCTTATGCTGTAGTACTTTGCGTCAAAATATGAAATCAAATTCAATCTATAATGTTATTTAAAATGAAGAGGGGGGGGGGAACCTCAGTCAAAGGTTTTCGAACATGGTTATTATAATGGTATACTTTTTTTACGATCTTATGACAATTTTAAGAGGTTCTAAGCTGTTTTTAGAGATTTTTATACATTTGTTTTCGAAACCAACTTTTACTGCTGCGACGAAACGAAGTAATAGCATTATTCAGCCTTAAACAACTCTTTTTTTTGTCTAGTCACATCTTTTTTCAAAACAACTTTTCAAATGTTTAGTTACTATGGGCTGGAGTTTGCTTTTTAATATGTTGCCCCTGCGGGGCAACCCTGATCTTCTAAAAATGCAGCATGGGTCAACAAAGATTGCCTCAAGAAAGAATATCCATAATTTCTTTCTAATGTGTTTGATGGCAAGAGTGATTGCAACTTTAAACACGTTACTAATCATTGTGAAATCACGTCATAACGTCACATTATTTTCATTTACAATCCTTGCGTAGTCACTTGCATGAGCAAAAACTTCCCTACCTAAATGTATTGGAAATGAATAAAAGATGCACAAATTATTGCAAGGTCGTGACCCCTAATTTCTTTTTACAAGCTCTCTTCTGATGGAGGAGGAATTCTCAAGCAATGAGAATTTAAAGCAGGATAGAGCTGCAAAGATCAACGGTCAAAAATTTCTCAATCAACGTCTATGACTACACCACTGAAAAACGTAATTCTCATCTACTATTGGTCCAAGATATTTGCCCCACATATTTGAAGCCAATTTTCGAAAAAAAAACCCTTTCTTCTGACAGTCGGAATGGTGCTGGAGCGGCCGTAGTCACTTTTGGCCTTAGTCATATGGACAAAAAAATTGTAAATAAATGAATTTCAAACAAAATGCAACACAGTTTTGCCAAAACATTTTCAAGGATAGAAGGGAGGGGGGAGGGCATGGATCCAATTGAACCTCAAATCATACAAGTTGAGAATCATGTCAGATCTCAAACTTAAGGAGTTACAACATGCTGACATTTCTATTAAAAAGTTGGGAATTGGGAAGGGCAGGGGCACTGGAGAGACGGGGGGCCCTCTTTGGTGGCAAAACTATGAACAAAGTTTGAGCAAATTCAAGCTCTCAACTCTGGATAAAAGGAGACATGAAATGCGGAGGAAGTTTGGAGCTACCATCCTGAAGTCCTCAACACACCGAGATATCCTGCCTCCGTTTACTTCAGAGACACAAGCACACAAAACAAGGTTGGCAACTGTGAAAGAGGAGAAAAACTGTTAAAATGCCCGCCTAATCACTCGACGACAAGGTTTTTAAACTCCTTTGTCCCCTTCTACGTCAGGTGTTACCTTAACAGTGTCCTGAAGTCGAGGTGATGGCTTACCATTTGTGTTTTTTGGTGTTGTGTTTTTTTGTGCTTTTCTTTTTTTGTGTTTTTGTTTGACGATACCCATGTTATTGCAGTATGACAAAGAGAAAGAATAAAGATTATTATTATTTGTTTCTTTAATCGTACAGATTGAAAATTCTTGCATGATTCCAGCAGAAACAAGGAGCAACATACCGACCTTTCTGTAAAAAAAAAACTAGCAAGATGAGAGAGCTTCTGGAGAGGCCAAGAATCCACTTTGCACCTTAAATCACATCAATTGGAAATTGTTGCACGTTTTCGAGTTAACAGAAGTGAAGCATGCCAACCATTATACTCAAAAGTTGGATGTGAGAGAAGCAGGGGTGTTGGAAGGGCCATTAACCCCTTTAGTCCTCCAATTATAGGTCAAAGATTACAAGTTCTCCCAAGATTCCTGTTGAAACAATTGCAACGTGCCTAACTTTCTGCTAAAAAGTTGTCAGCAGGATGGGCACAGAGTGCAGGAGAGGAAACCGGCCGATTTCGGTTCCAAATTATACAGGTAGGAAATCCTTCCGCAATTATGGTTCAAAAACATCAAAAAGGTCATATTTTTGTAAGAAATTTATGCTTGGAGCCATCCAAGGATGTGACAGGATGTGTCCATCCTGTCAGCAGGATGGGCACAGAGTGAAGGAGAGGAAACCGGCCGATTTCTGTTCCAAATTATACATGTAGGAAGTCCTTCCGCGATTTTGGTTCCAAAACATCAAAAAGGCCATATTTCTGTAAGAAATTTATACTTGGAGGCCGGCGCAGGGGGAAGGGGGCCAAAGAAGTGTATACCCACTAGCTTTCGTCTTAACATATAGAAAATTCCGTCAGATCGTGATTCTGCTTCAAAAAGATTCAACATAACTAAATTTCTAATAAAAAGTTTATTTGGAAAGGAAGGGACGAATTTGACGGAGAGGCTAAGGGCGCACTTTAGTCCTCTAGCTTGATTTTGCACTGAGTTTTACAAAGTTTTTAGCCCTCTTCTTTCGAATGCAAACAAAAAAAATGAAGCTTTCAGCACCTCGAAATTGTAAATAATACTATAGATCACTAACGAGATTTTGTGAAAAAAAATGAACATCAAATGTTCATCAAGTCTTCAAGGATTATTCACCAGCGTGAAAAAGTCATCTCTGCTCAAAGTCAATTTTATTCAAATTGGCCGACTTTCTAAAATCACTCTTCAGAAAGATGCAAAAGGTAAGATCCAACTTATTTAACAATGAGAGAATTACCAAGGTTGAGAATGCAAATGATAGCACTCATCTACCTCAGCCCCAGACAAAGAAAATAAATTACGAAATCAACTAAAATCACGGACAGTAAAGGCTTTTAACAGCTGTAAATGGCAGCACTATCAGGCCCATAAGAATATTATCCTTTTCAGATCTTTAATTTGTTTTTTACCCTTTTTTACTGTAAGAAAACATTTTGGCAATGAGGCCAGGCAATTACCGCGAATTTTAAACACTTATAAAATTTAGTCTATTTAAAAATTACACCTTCTTACTTGCTTGCTTCAATAGTTTTTACTCGAATTGAGATACCTGGCTAACTATGTATATTGTGGCTCAAGGACCAACCTTCTGGCCCCCGACAAGAATTATGTGCAGTTTTCTAAAACGTAATGCCACAATTATCAATCTGGCCTGATGTCCATAGTATCCGTCAAAACCCTAACTACATTCTCAAAATAAAGCTGCATTTGGCTTTGCAGAAAATAACAAATAGACAAAACCAAAAAGTTGCTCCTCTAATGCATTTACTCTTATTATCCTGATAGAAATCAGTTGCATATTTATGCAGAACTGGAGTGAATATAGCAACAATGAATTTCTCATTAAGACTTTTCCGAGCGACATTTACACCAAAACCACAATTTTTATCATCACTGACCCCTTTCCCTCTATGTCTAACCAACACGAAGGAGCATTTCCACTTTTAAAGAAGGCCTAACCCAAACTAAAACAGAGATTACTTTTGTAGAAATAGTTTTAAATTTAAACGCTAATCACTAAAAAAAATATATACTTGCTAAAATGTACTAAAATAATGCTAAAAATATTACTAAATAATAAGTAGCAGAAATAATAAAAAATTAAAATAATACTAAAAAATGTACATAGACAGCACTGATAAAAACTTGCTCAGAAAGATATGTATCAATTAACTACTTCCAAAAAAGTATTTGAGCAATCAAATACCTAAATATTTTTAGCAGCATGGTCGGGTTGCTTCTCCTATGATGTGTTTACAGATGCATCAAAAAACAAAACACACACGCGCATTAAAAAAAAAAGTATCCTTAAATTACAGCATTGCATCCCCATACAGCTATTCAGTCCACTGTTTTTAGCTTAACAGATAGAGGTGAAAAGCATAATTCATAAGATCCTTCAAATTAGAATAGTGCATTATTATGTGCTTGAACAGCTTTTTCAGTAAAAAAGGGTATGCTGAAATTAAGATTTGGCTTTTTTGTCCTCTTTAGATCTACTTAAAAGATTAATTTTTGATCTGTAGAATTATAAGTTCTTTTAAAAAAAAGGACAAAAAAAAAAAAATCTTAAAAGCTTCTCATAAAAGTAAAACAAAAGACTGAATTGTTGGTATTTTTTATTCAAATAAAATGTCTGATATTCTTCGTAAATAAATACAAAAAAAAATTCAACTGAAAGTAAGGAGCAACATTAAACTTAAAACAAACCGAAAATATTTCGTATATGAAGGGGCGCTGCCCTGTTCTCAACTCCTCGCTCCCTACGCTAAAGTTTTTGGTACTTTAGCAGAGCTTCTTATTCCAATAAAGAACGTTGTGTTTCAGAGGTTGTTTTTGAAAAAATAATGACAAAAGTTAAACTTTAGCATAAAGTTTGACTTTAAGGGAAAAAGTATTCCCTTTGCTGGACCCCCTCCCCCAACTTGTATCCAAAATGAACTAGATCGTTTCTAAAGAAAACTTTGGCTATGTGTCTGATCAGGAGGCAAAAGTGTACATGTATATGTGTTTATTCTGAACTGAAAGCCTTTATAAATACACCACCTGATGCAGAGAATACAACTAGCAAGAAAAATACTATCAAGTAACTTCATTAAAAAAAATGAGTTGAAATTCTTCATACAAAACAGAGCAGGTTTTGACACAGCAAATTTTTTTTTTAACAAATCGCTTCAAAAATGTTGCAAGACAAATTTAACCTATGTTTTACATGCTCTAAGTTCTACTGAAACTAAACCGAAATGAATTTCGCCAAGAACTATCTCTTAATAAATATATGAAACTCTTTAAATGGATACCTAGGAATAGCTATCTTACCTCCTTCTGGTCCATCTAGGCGCATACTTGGAATGGGATCTAAACTAGAAGATGAGAGCTGAGGAGCTTGTTTCTCTGTTCTTTGTTGAGTTGATTCAGTTGGACTAGATACGAGTCGACTGTCTAATTCAGGAACTCCAAGGACTTCAATATTACTTGATGAAGACTCATGAGGTCGAGTTAATGTTCCTATTCTTGAACCCCCATCAATACTTGGATTGACTGATGACAGACTCAAGTTAGCTCTGAAAGTATTAAAAAAAACAAATAACAATGTTTCACTTGAAAAAAATATTCTTTTTGCTCAAATGCTTCCCATGTGCCAAATCTTAGAATAAAGAGACAAGGGGACGCCACCAGTATACTACAGGGTAAACACCAGCAGAGCATATTCACCAGTAAACTGGCTAATCAGTTCTACTGGCCTGGTAAATCGATTTCTGATGAAAAACTGGGTACAACTTGGTAAGACTGAGTAAGATCGTTGCAACAAAGTGGTAGCGAGCCACCACCAGCATACAAGTATGCTGACCAATCAGTTTTGCTACCCTGCTAAATTGAGATTTTGTTTAAAATTTAGGCACAAATTGGTAATACTGATTAAGATTTTAGAAAAATCAACAGAATTGCAGCATATCACACAGTTTTATTGGGTAAAAACTGGTAAAACTCGAAATACATCTTTGAACGTGTCCCTAAGTCAAGAGCTTATGTCCTTATTTCCAAATATAATAGGCGACAGCGCGAAAATTTCGAAGTTCATATCCAGGCATTGAGGAAGGAGAGAATCAGATGCAATTGTCATGGTAGTGCCAAATGTATCTGGAAATTAAATTTACTTAGCCTTGAAACGTGAGTAGAGGCAATAAGAAGCGTTGCACAAAACCTTGGTTGACTGTGCTAACCAAAGTGTTGCAAAAGCAACACTTAGACTGGAATCTGAGGAGGGAATTTAAAAATACTGTATCGACTTTGTAGCCAACAAACTTATCGTTTTTAATCGCTACGGATTGAAATATAAAACATCATCTTACAGAGCCAAATTAGTGTACCCAGCAAAACTGGGTACAACTTGGTAAGACTGAGTAAGATCGTTGCAACAAAGTGGTAGCGAGCCACCACCAGCATACAAGTATGCTGACCAATCAGTTTTGCTACCCTGCTAAATTGAGATTTTGTTTAAAATTTAGGCACAAATTGGTAAGACTGATTAAGATTTTAGAAAAATCAACAGAATTGCAGCATATCACACAGTTTTATTGTCCTGCTAGCAGACTAGCTGATTATATTAGGCGAAAGAGGGGATTGTGTTGCCCACACTTATACTTGAGAAAATACATTCCTTTCCTCAAACGTATCCCATGTGCCAACAATGGCGACTCTTAGAATGTCTACAATGTGAAGAGGAAAAGCTAGATAGAGCAAAGTGGTAACAAGACAACTAGTGTACCAGAAGGCATACACCAGTATACTGGTTAATCAGATTTATCAACCTGGTTAATTGATATATCGGTAAAATTTTCCTCAAATATGCCAACAGTGGCAACTCTTAGAACATTTAAAATGCAAAGGGAAAGGACTAGATAGAACAAATAGGTATACTATACAGATAGATGAAAGAGCAAAGCAGAGCCACTGCAGCATTGCCAGAGTCATAAAATTGTGCACACCAATAAGAAATTGATAATTTACATTGTTTAAATAAAAATCATCTTCACATGGCAAAGGATCCCCTCTCACCCAAAAATCGTGACTAGAATGTGATTTTTTCAACACCTCTGAGCTAATTCTCTAACTCCTTTCCTTAGCAGTCAATTTAGGTTCGCCTATGTGCTATTGGGTGTTCTCAATAACTTTGACAAAGATACAAGTGAATTCAGCCAATCAGATCACTGTCCCTTATTCAAATTGTAACAGTAGACTTACTAAAACAACAAAATAAGAATATTGTTCAAATATTCTGAGACACATTTGAAGAAGTCTTAAAGCAAAATGTAAATAGCAAGCTTAAGGCCTGTTTTATCAAGAAATGGCTTTTTCAGTTTATTCTAAAGGGTCCTGTTTCAGTTTATTCTATGGGTATTATTCAAATTCATTCCCTATAATTCCTAATTATCTATATTTCTTTAGGAATGGAAATAACTAAATTGGAGCTTAGTCCAGTAGCTAGTTCTGATCAATTCCACATTGAATTTGACTAGATTGGACAGTTGGGGAATTTTTTCTTAATAAAACAATGAGTTTTAATAAAACATGAGAATCCAGAACTCAATCAAACTATAATGACATGATTTCGAAAAAAAAACATGCTTTCATTTCTAAAATCAAGAACAATTGATTTGAGGGTTCCTACAGCCGCATCAATTGAGGGGGCATACGCTCCCCTCAACTTAAAAAAAAATTAAATTAAAAAAAACACCTTTTGCAGGGTATTTTCAGTGAAAATACTTTTTTGGCATTTTCACTGAGAAAATTTAAAAAATGAAAAATTTATCCCTCCCCCTATATATAAAAAGTCCCTTTTTTGTGCGAATTTTCCTTGAAAAATGTTTTTTTTAGTATTTCCATTGAAAATTGAAAAAAATAGGAAATTTGGCCCCCCTCTAGATTCTGCAAAATGCACTTGCCCCCCCCCCCGTCCAAAATTTTCTTTGAACGCCACTAATTTTTTATAAAAACAGATCCATCAGAAAACCAAAAAGTCTTCACAGTCCAAAATCTAACAACAAGAGTTTGAAAGCTTAATGATCCAATGAAATATAAATAGAAACAAGCCTATCTTGGGGCTTAGCTCACTTCCTCTAATTGTCGATATTCCCCGAAATTTATGTCTTATTTATCGCAATTAACAAAACAACATTCCAAGACACTTGCTAAAGGATCTTCTGTCAAATGCTTGCGACCCCCCCCCCCCCCACAGCATAAGAACAAAACGAGAGACAATATATTCAATAAAACAACCAGTAAAATAATGCAAATTTACCAGCATCTAAAAACATGATTTTGATTTTAAATGTTTTTTGCTTACAAAGCACTAGTTTTAGCAAAAGCCAAGACAGATAGTCCGGGTGAGAGGCAAATCTGGCATAAGCCCTTTTTAGGATGGTATAAAAAAGATGTCATTTGACTTGTTGATAGTAGAAATGTTGTTCCCATTGATTCATATACCAGTAACTACTGAAAAAAAAGTCAATAACTGACATATGGTATCAATAGCGGGTGAGAGTGTAAAGGGGGAGGCTTTGAGTAGATTGGGATGGAAGAGGAGCAAATGTAGCTCTGTGGCCTCAGGCAGCTTGGTGCTGCAGTGAGTTGTTAGTAGTAGTAGGTAAAATGCCAATAAGGTATTGCCAGTGAAATGCTAGCAGGAAAAAACTTCAGCACACATATACTATAAATTAAATAAACAAAGTGTATATAATGTAGATAAGAAATCGACTGGCTCTTGTCCCATCCTAAATAAGTAGGGTAAATAAAAACAAAATGGAGAGCCTTGAAAAAAAATAATTTAAAATAAAGACTTACCTTATTTTCGGAAGTTTCAGTCGTTTCACAATTTCTTCTATCCATGTTCTCATGTCATTACTATCCTTGACTTCAATGACATATTCAATACCGCAATCGACTTTCAGAACAAAAGTATTCTCAGAATCAGGCATCTCTAAGACTGTCGTTTCCCTTGCTTCCACAATATCAGAACAAAAGAATCCACACTTTGCTCGTGTTGCTTTAGGTGGAGAATAAATTTCAACTAACGAACCTCCACTAGTTTTTACTAGAATCATTCTACTTTTCTCCCAACGATTTTCACCATCTAAATCATCACTTGTTGAGTAGTTGACATAACTCTCTTTTTCGACTTCAACAATTATTTTACTCAACTTTGTCCTTATTCCTTTCTCTCTGGAAGAGCTTTTAAGTTCTAATTCATCAGAATTTTGTTTTGAAAACAACCGCGTTCCTTTCCGTAAACCTTTAAATGATAGTCTTCTAAAGAAACCTTTATTAGCAAACTTTGGTGATGGGGTCTCTGGTTCTGAAAACTCAGATTGGAATGTATTCGATCTGGTAATTGACCCTTCACAATCAGGGTTACTATTCAACTGAATATGACTAGCATCTGGTTCACAAATAGACAATTCTTTTAATAAAGCTTTATGAAGGGAATTTATGTAATCTGTGACTATATCACTTGTGTTGGCTGAGTTACTTCTAGTTATTATTGAGGCTACTTCTTTGGCATCTGCAATGGCTTTAGCACTGAAGTTAGAAATAGTTGGACATTGTCCAGTGGTTACTGCTTCATTCATTGTCACCTATTTTTTTTTTTTTTTTTACATCAATTTAATGAGAATTGTGACATTTGAGGTTGAAAACACATATATAAGCAGAGGTATCACCAGAATTGCTGCAAAAGGAAGTGGTTCAATTTGTGCATTGGATAAAAATATTAAGAAACTGACCCTATGTGCACTGAAAAGAAGAAAAAACTTGAAGTTTTAGAAAGTGAGAAAAGTAAAAACGAAAACAAAAATTAAGCTTAGCATTAGAGTTGAAAACCCTAAATAAGAACTGCACAATTCAAGCCCTCAAAAACTTTAATGGATGTTTTTCTGATAAGGCCAATTCAATAAAATGTGATGGGTCAAATTATGCTTCTCAAAATAATAGGGAGAGGGGAAAATTCCTTGTTTTTCCAATTAAAACACAAAAGAGCAATAATTTTCAAAATCTAGGTCCTTCCCTCAGATTGGTGCTCCTGTTTGCAGGGTTTGAGGAATTTAAAAGATTATCCATTTTTAGAAAGAGAAGGATTTATTGAAAAAACAAAAAATTATTGCTACTTCCCCTAAAAAGCAAAGCTTGTAAAGCAAAGCATTCACTTACTGGCATGGCATTAAACCACAGTTTCTAACAGAACAATTGAGGCTGTTCAATTTGTGGGTTCGTTAAAATTGTGAAGAGACTGACATCAAGTGTATGGTACTGAAAGAAAAAAAAACATGCTTGAAGTATTAGTAACTTAGAAAAGTAAAACCATAATGTAGCGGGGGCAAAATAGGTTTTTAAAAATTTAGGAGGGGGTGGGCAATTTTTTCAATGAAAATATCAAAAAAAGGTATTTTCCAATGAAAATACCAAAAAAGTAAATTTTAAAAAACGAAGCAGGGGGCATCCCCTTCCCTACTGTTGGTGGTCCTGTTAGCTGAGCTCTTGGAATTTATGAGAAGATCCATTCATATATAGGCCTAATCATGGCATTAAACACTTCTCACAGTTTGCTTATTGAGTTTGTAAAATTGTGTAAACAGATTTATAATCCAGTAAGCACTAGCTGAATACCATTAGCAGGGGTAACTTCATTGCAACAATATACTATAGTAAAAGATAGGCACTCATAGCTAAAACCTAACAGGGGTAGGTGTGTCATTGAATACTTTGCAATCAGCTTTTATGAAGTAATACTTTGGTCCCAAAATGCCCTTAGAAACCAAACTAGCATCATAATTTTTACATCTTGAGTAAAACTATTATTTAGATTATTCTTTGTAGGGTTAACTAGGTATGATATGTGTCATACTGAATTCCTGTGTTTTTGCTGAAAAATGTGTTTCTGTGATTTATTATTATTATTATGTGTTATTCTATTGTGTGTACATATTTTTTTTAACCATTTTCCTTAACTCACCGAATTATATTTTTGTCACATGAATTTGTAGAAATTGTGAGCTTTTTTCCAACCACTTCCCAATGTCAAGTTACTTCCAAATTCTATCAGTGAATGCACTAATGAAGACAGTGCAATAATACAGTACCAAAACTGTTTCCTCTTGTATACACTCTTTTGCATAAATAATAAATAAAAAACATAAACAGATGGTTGAGCACAGCAAAAAGTACAAAAGAAATGTAAAAATAACACTATTATACAGGACTTAAGAGCGCAATGGCAAAAACACCTGTCTTTGGCTGTGGCAACTTGTGCTTGAATCTTAGATAGTACAAACTTTTGTCTTTTAGAAGACTAAGACTTCTTAGTTTTAGAGAAGACTAATAAGTTTAGAACAATACATATAAAAAGAAAATAAATACGTTTTCAAAATGAACTAGAAACTGCAAATTTTCTTTTACTCCAGAATCTATGAATATAGGTGAAAACAATGGATAAAAACAGATTGGCCTTTGAATAACTTGATATTTATAACTAGTTTTTCTTCAATCACTGACTTTTTTTCATCTATGCATTTATAACATATATTAATTTGATATATATGTTATACAAAACCCAATCCATTTTGCACCCTTCGTTTTCAATTGTATTCATAGATTTTCGAGAATAGAATTTTTTCTACTTTTTAGCCGTTTTGGAAATAAGCTTAAGAATTTTTTTTTCGCCATGCAACAACAAGCTAACACTTACTGTAGCTATTTAGACATAATGAATAATAATAGATTAATAACTGCTGAATAGCCAAACGCATATTTATGTGACCCTTTGCCCTGATGGTAATGGGGCTTTGTGGCCAGAGCCTCAACTCAATTTGGTGAGTCCACTTATTAACCCCTTGCTTCTGAAGATACTTTACAATTTCTGCTTACAGGTCACTTTCAATGAAAGAAGGGGAACCAACAAGCAACAAAGCTCATCCCCTGGATGTTAAAAGTCATTAGTACAAATCTCATGCTGTTGGTTTCCCTGGTTGTAGGTTACTGTTGTAAAATTACCACAGAATAAAAACCCAATCAGTAAAATTGGAAAAATAAGGTACTCCCCAGAAAATATAGGGTAAAATCGATGCTTTAGAGTTGCCCTGTAGCTGCAAGACTAGTTGGGCTTTTTTTCTATCATTTTTCCAACTTTTTGGTTTTCCTAGGCTAAAAATAAGGTAATACCCTCTATTTTGAAAATCAGTAGGTAGAAATTTTTTAACATAAAGGAATTTCAGTTTTGTTTTAATACTATTTATAAGGGACATATATTGGAAAGATGATCTACAGCCTTTAACTGCAGACAGAATTTTATTTCAGGTAATATTCCAACATTTAAAAATTACAACTACCTCTACTTTAATGGACTTTATTGTTCTGATATGCTTTGTTTAGCCAGACAGCCTTTTAGCCCCAAGACACACTTGGCGTTTTTACTGAGTGTTTGTTTGACTGAGCGTTTCTTAGAAGTGTATAGGATAATAGGCCTATTGCAATGGACACATAGGGCAGTAAAACAAACTAAATAATTTGATCAGGGAATGTCCAGAAATTCAAAGAAGTTTGAAATGTAAGAGGATTGGGCCCGTATTAGCCCCTGCCTTTGACCCTAAGCAAATCAAAGCCTATTATCCTACATTATGTTGAGAGAATTTATACCAGTTAGTTTTCAGAATAGTTTCTAGTTTAACTGCTACCCCTTTAAAATGCCTGTTTGTGTAATTAATTCTTACAAATATAGAGGAGGGACATACAATGTACAGGGGGGTGGCAAATTGTCTTTTTTCTTAATTGTTTTCAATGAAAAAAAAAGGCTTATGGTCAATTTAAGATCTATTACGTTCAACTGACATTGTAATGGTAGAAATTTACCACCTTGTGTGTCTGCATTAGATAAGAGACAGCAAATAAACGCTTGGTAAAAAACGCCAGGTTTGTCTTGGGGCTTATGCCTAGAACACACATAGCTTTTTTGGGCACTGCTTTTAGCAGCTCGGTGGGCAAACGATAGCAGTACAAAAGAATGCCCTTTGTGCAAGATTTTACAAACTAAAAATAATGGACACCATTACCCAAATGCAGTTTATCAATAGTTGCATGATTAATCTCAGCTTATTATTTAGTTCTATTATTATTATTGTCAAGTTCTTTTATTGTTAAACTTTCTATTCTTTTTAAATATTTGTTTCAGTAAAAAAATTAAAAATTTTTTAATTCTTTCATTATTAAATATTTAACTATTATTCATTATTCAGATCTTTTGATTTTCATGCCGAAGAGAAGAAAATGATTGAGGATTCTTTTTTTTAATAATAATCACAATGAAGTTTGGCATGGTTTTTGCAAATAGGTACTGAAAACTAGAAAATTCCTCAAGCTCAAATTGGCACTGTTTGATTTGCAAATTGGCACCAATTTACCATTTCGGCGCCGAAAAAAAAACTACACTGTGGTCTAGGCTTTAGACCTAGACCATTACTACAGACCCAATGATATTGCTATCTGAATTTTTTTTAGAGGAAGGATTAAGTAAACTATTCATTAAAAGAGAAAAAACATATATAAATAAGGTGATTTGCTGTAAGAGAAGGGTTAGTAGAATACCAACTTATCACTCAATCATTAACACTTCAAAAAAAAAAAAATTAATGAGTGCAATTAACACTTATATTGCTTTCTTTTGCCCTGCCATATTAAGTGATTTTTGCGAGTAAAAATCACAATAAAACTATCATATCCAAATCTCTTTCTCCTAGCCTTTCGGTAGTTTTGTGTGATGATGACTATAAGGTGCTGTAAAATATGCCAGTGAAATATGTAAACTATCAGTAAAATACACAAAATAGATAAAATACCACTTCTACAGGGGTCCATAAAAATTATGGTAAAATATCCAAATTTACCATGACCAATGTTACTATTTATAACACTATTGTAGGTACCTTCCAACCAAATTGCAAGTGAATCTGGTCACTTTATTGCACAAGGTAGGTGCAAACCCATTCTTTCTCTTTCCTTAGCCAAATTACTCATTCAAGTACCTTAGATTTTCTTAGCATGCCTGGACTGGCAGGATCAATAAGATATTAGGATATATATGAGTGCTGTTATTGATATTAAAAGTAAAGATTGCCATTTAGTAGTGTCTAGGGTTAATTTAATGCTGAAATTTCAGAAGGGTAACTACCTCTTAGGAAGTTGTTACATTGGTAGACTCCAGGATGATACTTTGAAGAAAACTTTCCTGAGACAGTTGAATACTAAGTTTAAAATTTGACAATGTAGAAGATGGATAGAATAAATTTAGGAAAATGATTTGTGAAGTTGCTGATGGTGTCTTAGGGAAGAAAGTTAGGAATATTAGTGAAAACGCTTTATGTTTAATAGAGAGGAGAAGGGGCTTGTATAAGAATTATCCGAGTGATAAATCATCTGAAAATAAGAGGAATGTAAAGAAAGTGGGGAAAGCATTAAAATATGAACTAAGGAGGTGTGAAGTGGATACCATGGATAAAATTGCTGAGGATCTGGAAGATACAGCTAGATAGCATAATAGTAAAATATTGTACTGGCATGTTAATAAATTGAGAGGGAGTAGTCAATCCAGACTTGTCCCAGTTAAAGATAGGAATGGGGGCACAATTAGTGATAAGGAAAGAGTTAGAGAGATGGACAGAACATTTTTAGAATATACTAAACTGGGATGGAGTTGCAGGAAAAGACATGGAGGATAATGAAAAAGTTTGTGATAGCTTGGTGTGGAGGAAGATTTGTTTTTTGAGGAAGAATTAGCAACAGTACTAAAAGGATTGAAAAATAATAATTCCCCAGGTGCTGATAGTATGGTAAATGAGTTTCTTAAATATTGTGGCTCTGAGGTTAGAAATAATAATAATAATAATTAATAATTTATTTTTGACCCACTAACAATTATAAAAAAGTGGAGTAACAAAAGAAAATAAAAAGTAAAGACATGCAAAACAAAACACATGCAAAACAATGTCAATATAAAGAACTACAAATGCAAATCAAAACAATTGCAAAAGAGGATGTTACCCTTCTGAGGTAGTTACCCTTCTGATGTTACCTAAGAGGTAGTTACCCTTCTGAAATTTCAGCATTAAATTAACCCTAGACACTACTAAATGGCAATCTTTACTTTTAATATCAATAACAGCACTCATATATATCCTAATATCTTATTGATCCTGCCAGTCCAGGCATGCTAAGAAAATCTAAGGTACTTGAATGAGTAATTTGGCTAAGGAAAGAGAAAGAATGGGTTTGCACCTACCTTGTGCAATAAAGTGACCAGATTCACTTGCAATTTGGTTGGAAGGTACCTACAATAGTGTTATAAATAGTAACATTGGTCATGGTAAATTTGGATATTTTACCATAATTTTTATGGACCCCTGTAGAAGTGGTATTTTATCTATTTTGTGTATTTTACTGATAGTTTACATATTTCACTGGCATATTTTACAGCACCTTATAGTCATCATCACACAAAACTACCGAAAGGCTAGGAGAAAGAGATTTGGATATGATAGTTTTATTGTGATTTTTACTCGCAAAAATCACTTAATATGGCAGGGCAAAAGAAAGCAATATAAGTGTTAATTGCACTCATTAATTTTTTTTTTTGAAGTGTTAATGATTGAGTGATAAGTTGGTATTCTACTAACCCTTCTCTTACAGCAAATCACCTTATTTATATATGTTTTTTCTCTTTTAATGAATAGTTTACTTAATCCTTCCTCTAAAAAAAATTCAGATAGTAATATCATTTGGTCTGTAGTAATGGTCTAGGTCTAAAGCCTAGACCACAGTGTAGTTTTTTTTTTCGGCGCCGAAATGGTAAATTGGTGCCAATTTGCAAATCAAACAGTGCCAATTTGAGCTTGAGGAATTTTCTAGTTTTCAGTACCTATTTGCAAAAACCATGCCAAACTTCATTGTGATTATTATTAAAAAAAAGAATCCTCAATCATTTTCTTCTCTTCGGCATGAAAATCAAAAGATCTGAATAATGAATAATAGTTAAATATTTAATAATGAAAGAATTAAAAATTTTGTTAATTTTTTTACTGAAACAAATATTTAAAAAGAATAGAAAGTTTAACAATAAAAGAACTTGACAATAATAATAATAGAACTAAATAATAAGCTGAGATTAATCATGCAACTATTGATAAACTGCATTTGGGTAATGGTGTCCATTATTTTTAGTTTGTAAAATCTTGCACAAAGGGCATTCTTTTGTACTGCTATCGTTTGCCCACCGAGCTGCTAAAAGCAGTGCCCAAAAAAGCTATGTGTGTTCTAGGCATAAGCCCCAAGACAAACCTGGCGTTTTTTACCAAGTGATTATTTTGCCTACCGAGGTTCCTGTCATTCCAGCCGTTGCATATTCAAGCCTCGCATCAAGGCTTCTGTGCATAGAATTCGAACTCAAGCAAATCCATGAGAAAGTTGTGTATTATAATCTAGATTTCCCTCCTCTTAGTGACCCAAGCCAATCACTGATAATCATATAGTTCTTGTCATTTTAAAAGTTCCATCTCACCTTAATAATCCTGCAAAACGCCGTGAAGTGTTTGACCTTATACCTGGTCATGAATGTATTCATAGCATAAAGCCCTCCGATGATAAATTGGTGGTGCGGATTGATCAGACTGCTGCTAAGGACTTTTACGATTCTGCTCCCTCTATTATTAGCAACTGTGACTTGATAGTATATGAAACAAAATATAAAGGTGTTGTGAAAGGTTTATCAAACGCCTTTGACTTTAGCATGCTAATTTGCTGTGGCAATATTAATAATGCAAAACGGATTTGCAATTCTTTTGGTGCTGAAGTGTTTTTTGAAAATGCAATGTCCCTTGCTGATACACAGAAGCTTGGCGTGAAAGTTGGTTATGAGATTTTGCGTGTTCATGAGTTCCAGCGTCCACCGAGGTGCTGCTATAATTGCCAATCGCCTAATCACCTGAAGTCGTCTTGTAATAACCCTAAACGTTGCTCCCGCTGTGCAGAAGAGCATGAATTGTCGCGCGATTCCTCGTGCCAGGCTACCCCTAAATGTGCTAATTGTCATGGCAATCATGTTTCATTTTCTCTAAAATGCCGAATCCTTCGTAATGCTGTAGCTAAACGTTCTAGTCAGCTAAGAAAATGACTATTAAAATCGAATTTTCTATATGCTCATTCAACATTAACGGAACGAAGGATAAGGATGATTCTTTGAACCAGAAACTATCTAATTTTGACATTTTGTTTCTACAAGAACATCTTTTGCCTTTGGTGAGTTTGAACTCCCTTCGCAGGAGTAAAGAACACTTGGTTTTCACTAGAAGTGCCCGAAAGACTTCTGGGAGACCTTCAGGTGGGCTGGCCTGCGTATTAAAACATAAACTACTCCCGCTATCCCCTGTGTGTTATCGTGAATGTGATTATTTCATTGCAATTCGTCTTGCTAACCTAGTTCTTATTAACGTATACCTCCCTTGCGACCAAAGATCATTTTCCTCTCTAACAAAGTATACTAAAGCATGTGCATCGCTAAAGACCCTTCTTATTAGTGTTGCAAGTAATGGATTGGATCCTTTTAGGCGATATGAACTGTGATATAAACTCTACCTCAACACGAACTGATTTATTTTTGGATTCGCTACCTAATGGCTATTGGGTTTTGGATAAAGATGCATCCCATTCATACATACATAGTAGCAGTTTAATGTCTGATATTGATCATTGTGTTGTTTCTGCTGTCGTTCCTATTAGCGATATTCAAATTAACTAGGATACACGTGATTAAGACCATCTGCCCCTTTCAGATACTATCACCATTAATACGACCCGGGCTGAACGGAACTTATGTACTAATTAAAAAAAGTGGATAGCCGACAGAGATTGGAATAAAGCGGACTGGCCTCTATATCTATCAACCCTTGCTCTTCTTTTGTCTACGATTAAAGTTCCATTTAATTTACTCTGTACCAGTGTTATATCCCCACAAGCTGGAGTTCAGCTGAATATATATTACAGCCAGATTGTTTCCTGCCTGAAAAAAGCTGGAGAAGTGGCTGTCCCGCTTTGTTGTTTTAAGCTTAAGACTAGAGGCTCAATATGGAAATCTGACCCTGATTTAAAAATTGTGAAAAATCGTGCAAAATTGTGGCTTAGAATTCGGGTATTATATGACGTCAATATATCAGTTGCATTAAACATTCAAATAATCTTACGGTTTCTATACCAACGAGGCAAATACAAAAGATATTTACAATAACGGAAATACAAAACTCTAATAACCTGCATATCACTATTATTAAAAAATGGGCGCAAACCTGATAGAAAAAGAATGGAATGTTCGCAATATGTAGAATAGAGTTTAGCCAATGCCTTACGAGACTGTCGGCCGCGATTTGGGCAATTTTAGCATAACCTGCTTTAAGCTTATTCTTAATATCTGCAAGTGCACTAGCACGGATAGCTGAAATAGAAGAGCAGATACTAATCCTGAGCCAACGCAACGCAGGAGTCAGCTTAACTGAAAAATAACTACAACTCAAATCACTACTTGGGTTTTTAGCATTGAAAACTAAATATTCAAATTTTTCAGCATTAAGCACGAGGCCAATTTTTTCAAAAAGCTTAGAAACAAACTAGGTAGACTTAGCTAGGGTGAATTTTGAACGGCTAATAAGTAATAAATCATCTGCATAAGCAATATAAGATAAATTAGTTAGACCCGTAAAACAAGACGGAAAGATACGGGAAAGCACAGGATGTAAACAAGCATTAAAAATGTATGGTGACAGAACCCCTCCCTGCCTAAGTCCAAACCGAATTGGAATATTACCAAAAAAGATCTCTCCTGACCGAAGTCGAACATATGAATTTACATACCAAAAACGAAGGACACATATAACAGATGAATTCACTCCAAGCTGGGTAAGAGAATACCATAGTTGGATGTGACAAACCGAGTCAAAAGCTTTTGAAATATCTAACGCTCATAAATGAACTTCCGATCCATCTTTTTGTGCTTGAATTAAAAAAGAAGTAAGAATTCGATGCGCATGTTGGCATCCAATATTTGGTTTAAACCCAAATTGATTGGAGACATAATCAACATTTGAAAGAATTTCAGGAAGCAGGACATATTCAAAAACTTTGCTCAGCGAACAGGCTAACGTAATATATCTATATGACGCGCAATTAGTTGGATCTTTCCCACGATTAAGAATCGAAATGACATTCCCGCACCAAAAAGAGTCAGGCATCATAGACGTACATAGACAAATTTGAAATAATAACTGCAAATGATAAATCAATTGTTTCGAATCAATATGAAGGTGAAAAACACTAATACCACCAATATCCAATGATTTAGATTTTAAATGCTTAGCACTACGAATCACACGGTCAGCGGAAACGGGAGACACATGACCTTGGTAAATTCTCGCTGGTAGTACATAAGAACAGAGGCTAACAAACTGAGAGTGAACTGCATAATTCATAATATTGAAAATCTTATTATAATGATTAATTTAAAAGGCATTAGGGATCCGATCGGCATTAGGAGGTGAATCAAATTTCGCAACATTAATCACTTGTTTCCATTGACTAGAGGTCTTCGGAAATTCTACACCATTGTACCTCACTTTGCGAAGATAACGTTTAAACTCCAACTTCGTTTTCTGGTTAATGTAAAAAAGGTGACCCCTTAAAGGGCGGTCGCACGCTACCCAAATTTTAAGCCACAATTTTGCACGATTTTTCACAATTTTTAAATCAGGGTCAGATTTCCATATTGAGCCTCTAGTCTTAAGCTTAAAACAACAAAGCGGGACAGCCACTTCTCCAGCTTTTTTCAGGCAGGAAACAATCTGGCTGTAATATATATTCAGCTGAACTCCAGCTTGTGGGGATATAACACTGGTACAGAGTAAATATAATGGAACTTTAATCGTAGACAAAAGAAGAGCAAGGGTTGATAGATATAGAGGCCAGTCCACTTTATTCCAGTCTCTTTCGGTTATTCACTTTTTGTAATTAGTACATAAGTTCTGTTCAGCCCGAGTCGTATTGATGGTGACAGTGGCTGAAAGGGGCAGATGGTCATAATCACGTTCATCCTGGTCAATGTGAATATCACTAATAGAAACAACAGAAGAAACAACACAGTGATCAATATCAGACAATAAACTACTATTATGTATGTATGAATGGGATGCATCTTTATCAAAAACCCAATAGCCATTAGGTAGCGAATCCAAAAATAAATCAGTTAGTGTTGAGGTAGAGTTTATATCACAGTTCATATCGCCTAAAAGGATCCAATCCAATCCATTACTTGCAACACTAATAAGTAGGGTCTTTAGCGATGCACATGCTTTAGTATACTTTGTTAGAGAGGAAAATGATCTTTGGTCGCAAGGGAGGTATACGTTAATAAGAACTAGGTTAGCAAGACGAATTGCAATGAAATAATCACATTCACGATAACACACAGGGGATAGCGGGAGTAGTTTATGTTTTAATACGCAGGCCAGCCCGCCTGAAGGTCTCCTAGAAGTTTTTCGGGCACTTCTAGTGAAAACCAAGTGTTCTTTACTCCTGCGAAGGGAGTTCAAACTCACCAAAGGCAAAAGATGTTCTTGTAGAAACAAAATGTCAAAATTAGATAGTTTCTGGTTCAAAGAATCATCCTTATCCTTCGTTCCGTTAATGTTGAATGAGCATATAGAAAATTCGATTTTAATAGTCATTTTCTTAGCTGACTAGAACGTTTAGCTACAGCATTACGAAGGATTCGGCATTTTAGAGAAAATGAAACATGATTGCCATGACAATTAGCACATTTAGGGGTAGCCTGGCACGGGGAATCGCGCGACGATTCATGCTCTTCTGCACAGCGGGAGCAACGTTTAGGGTTATTACAAGAGGATTTCAGGTGATTAGGCGATTTGCAATTATAACAGCACCTCGGTGGACGCTGGAACTCATGAACACGCAAAATCTCATAACCAACTTTCACGCCAAGCTTCAGAGCATCAGCACTAGAAATTGCATTTTCAAAAAAACACATTAGCACCAAAAGAATTGCAAATCCGTTTTGCATTATTAATATTGCTACAGCAAATTAGTATGCTAATGTCAAAGGCGTTTGATAAACCTTTCACAACACCTATATATTTTGTTTCATATACTATGAATTCACAGTTGCTCATAATAGAGAGAGCATAATCGTAAAAATCCTTAGCAACAGTCTGATCAATCCGCACTACCATTTTATCACTGGAGGGCTTTATGCTATGAATACAATCATGACCAGGTATAAGGTCAAACACTTCACGGCGTTTTGCAGGATTATTAAGGTGAGATGGAACTTTTGAAATGACAATAACTACCTGATTATCAGTGATTGGCTGGGGCCTGGGGTCACTAAGAGGAGCGAAATTTAGATTATAATACACAACTTTCTCACAGATTTGCTTGAGTTCGAATTCTGTGTACAAAAGCCTTGTTGTGAGGCTTGAATAGGCAACTACTGGAATGACAGAAACCTTGGTAGCCAAAATAATCACGTAAGAAGGAATAAAATCATCAGACTTGCATTTCTGAAAGGTCTCAATTATATCCTTTATGTGACGGTAATTAGCTAGATCACCTTGCCGACGAGTCACACGTTCGCCCACGAACACTCGAGACCAATGGTCAGTTTTAGCTATCATAATAGACTTTTCATCAAAAAAGTCACCCGTAAGTTTGGCAATAATTTCATTATCCCCTCCTTCATGAAAATTCGACTGCACAAAGTTTAGCAGCGCAGAATGTACAAGCTCTATCATAATCATGAATATGTTCAATTTATACCACATTCATCCATTTAAGTAGTAAATAAGTTCAAGTCTAAACTAGTTACTAGCACCCATCTCTATTCAATTATTGCATAGATATTCAACTACAATTTACTGTCCCAAGGGAATTTGAAATAGTCTGCAAAACGGTAATCTGCTTATAAAAATAAATCCAAAATTACTTTTTTGACTGAGATAGACATATGCAAACATAGTTTTAAGAGAAGAACAGTACAGTTTTGGGAAGGGTAGAAGATGTG
The DNA here is from genome assembly GCF_049724085.1 of Artemia sp. Qi Xiang Cuo. Lineage (NCBI taxonomy): Eukaryota > Metazoa > Arthropoda > Branchiopoda > Anostraca > Artemiidae > Artemia > Artemia sp. Qi Xiang Cuo. Next base: position 67,226,083 of record NC_142796.1, on the reverse strand, counting down.
TTGGCCATATTTTCACTCTTAAATTAATAATTTAGAAATGCCCAAGCTATCAAACACACTTAGTCCTCAGTTTTATATATTATGAACAAGGAATCAATTCTGTTGATTGAAGAGCAGCTCTAGCAAAGGTCTTATCCTTGTATGGTACACCAGACAAAACAATAAAATAATTAGTGCCATGTACAAGAATAGCATTGCTGCATTTAAGGTAGTAAATGAGGTTAGCAGCTGGTTTTGTATTAAATCAGGAGTTAAGCAGGGTTGTGTTATATCCTCTTGATGGACTTTGTCTTAAGGAGCACAGGAAAGGCAATGGGAGAACATGGAATCAAATGGGGAAGAAAAACTTTCCTGGACTTAAATGATACTGGTGATTTAAGTATTCTAGATGGAAGTGTGAGCAAAATGAATAAACTTTTATAGGTTTTGCAAGTTCAGGGTATTAGAATAGGTTTGAAAATTAATGTTAAGAGGACTAAGCTGCTAAGGCTAGGAATAAGTGAAGATGAAAAGGTGGTGTTGGGTAACAAAAGGATTGATCAAGTGGACAGCTTCACTTACCATGGTAGTATTATTAATAGAAATGGTCAAAGCAGTGAAAATGTTAGAAGTAGAATAGCCTCAGGGTGTTTTAAAAAAAAGCTTGAAAGAAATGGAAGATAAGTCTGCAAACCAAGATTAGAATATTAGAAGCTATAATGATGACAGTGTTGAAATACGGTTCTGAAGCATTGATACTCCAAAAAATGGACAAAGATTTACTAGATGTTTTCGAGAGAAAAACATCTTGGCTCATCTGTTATTTGTGTTTCCAAGGTCCATTGGCAAGATCTTAATTTATTGAGGGTTCCTAACTTTTCTTCTTTTATTAAATTTTGGTCTGATAACCATCCTCTTGGGAAAAAAGGAGGAGGAATTATGACACTCGTGTACAAAGATTTTAAACCTCAGCTTTTAAATATACCTTTTCTTGAACATAATAATGAAATTATTTTTGTCAAAGCCCAACCTAAGCGACTCCCTAGGCTGCTCTCTGCTGTAGCAGTGTGCATTTTCTGTTATTCACCTGGTCAGTCAGCTGCAGCAAGAAAAGCTTTTTGGGAGAAGCCACAGGAATCAATAGATTACGTCCAGAGAACTCACCCATATTTTGGAGTAGTAATGCTAGGAGATGCTAACGAAATCGATAGCAAATTGCTGGCCAGGTCACTTAGATAAGAGATAAGATAAGATTTATTCCAAAAATGAACTATCACTAGCCTTTGAAGGCCGAATTCGCATTCTGAGTCAAATAACAGACAATAACACAAAAAAAAATCAAGTCAAATAAAAAGATCAAAATTCTGAGGTCAGGTAAATAAATTTATGAAGTAAAAAATAAGTTCGATCATGAAATTAAAAATTTAGGAAACACTTGCTACAATGGCAACACAAGAAATTGGTTAGGTACAAATTAGAAACTATTAATTGTGTCAGTTATAGATAAAGATAAGATAAAGATAAGAAAGTAAAAAAAAAGAAACTATTGGGACATTTTATTCAATTTTCCTGTAATAAAGGGGACAAAAGTTTTTTCATATCTCGAAGTAACGCAGTGAATGGGGGACAAAACAGGGATAGGATCAGAAACAGCTCGAGGCGGCCGTAATCTGGATGGAGAGTGACATTTGGGGAAAATACTTGCCGTCCAAGGGTTTGTTATGGCATTTTTTGCAAAACGGAGGCACAAATTATTTCTTCGTCTCTCGAGGGTCTCTAGGTTTGAAATATTTAACAAATACAAATACGGTATCTTGCCCTCTTTAAAAATAATTCTGAGAGCTCTCTTTTGGACATTTTCAATTTTTCGTGTTACTTCATTAGAGAGGCCAGGGTGCCACACAGGACAAGCGTACTCTAATATGGGACGCACAAAAGAAATGTATACTTGTAGTAAATGTGATTCGGAGCAACTGAATTTATTTAAAAGTTTAAGGAGGGAAAGCGAGGAGTTTGCTTGTCGTAGGATATTATTTATATGGGCATCCCATTTCAAATTAGAAGAAATTGTAACACCAAGGAGTTTAAGAGATGTGACAGAGGTTTCAGGAGGAATAGGAGTAAGAAAAAGGGGAGGGGATTTAAGGAAACTTACTGAGACTATTGCAGATTTAGAAGGGTTAACAGTCATTTCAAGGGAAGAGGCCTCACAGGCAATATCTTGGAGTATGCCCATTGGGTTGCTAAAGATGTTTTTATGACATATCTCTAAAACTGTCAAGTCATCGACAAATTTCCATCTATTGTCGTAAAGGGTTGAAAGGTTATTAATCATAAGTGAAAAAAGGAGAGGGCCTAGAATATTCCCCTGAAGAATGCCAATAAATATGGGGAGATAATCTGAGAAACAATTTAAATATTTAACTGCTTGAGATCTATTAGAAAGAAAAGAGGCAACAAGCTTAACAAGGAAAGTTTCAATGTGGAATTCATTTATAAGTTTATCTATGAGTAAATTGTGGTTAATCAAATCAAAAGCTTTTTGAAGATCAACGGAAATTAGATTAAGCCAAGTATTAGGTTTTTCAAGTAATTTACGCATGGTATCAACAAGATGGATCAGGTAATGAGAGGTTGATGTGGATTTAAGATTGCCAGACTGTCTAAGATCAATGAGGGGGAGGACTTTCATCTTAAGCCAGTCTGCGAGAAAAATTTCATACAATTTTGAAAAAATCGAGTTGAGGGTAATAGGACGAATGACATCAAAACCAGGCTTCCGATTTTTCTTTTTGATTGGGGCAATTGAGCCTTGTTTTCAATATGGAGGAAACTATCCAGATTCTGTACTTTAATTAAACAGGGTGGAGTTATGCGTAGCCAGGTAATCACTGAAAGCTTTAATCAGAGGACCAGGAATATCTAAAGGGCAAATGCTTGATCGTTTTAGTTTTTCAATTTTTTTTACAACATCAAGTGGAGAAATATGTGGGAGTGAAAAAGGATCAGGAATATCTGGAAATTCGTGAGATAGTGGTGGGAGACTCTGGACAATAGAAGCCAAAAACTTATTGAGGTTATTAGCTGTGGTCTTTGGAGGTTCATTTATATTAAAATTTAGTTATTCTTTACTCTTGCTGGTAAGTTTTTTTAATTTCAGAGTACAAGTTCTTTGGTTTATCATGGCACAAGTCTTTAATTTTATTTTTATAATATTCTCTGGCAGCTTTTCTAATTTGACTTTTTAATTCCTTTCTTAACTTATTTGCTTCAGCTAAATTACCCCTCTTAAATAAGCTTATTTTCGTGCGGATTAATATTTTTATGTGATTATTTATGTAAGGTTTATCACTGGAGCACTTTCTGATTTTTTTTTCCGGGAAACATAATGAATAGGAATCAATTAGTTTTTTGTGAAAAATCAAAATTTTGCCATCAAGGTTATTAGAATTATAAAGGTCTGACCAACTTTCACTGGTCAGCCATGATCCAAAAGAAAAAAGTCCTGCGTCACTGAGGGGACGGCAAACCCCAATGGAGGTAGTAAAGGAATGTTCAATGGCTGAGGAGGGAGAAAAAGAAGACAATAGCGGTAACTGCCTCCTAGTGGTGGCAGTGCTTGCGGGGAGTTATAAAACTTACTCATGTTTGAACAAATAACATCCAGAGAGGTGTTACCTTTTGTTGTAGATATTTTAACCAGTTGTTTAATATTAAGAGAGGTGCAGATAGAGTCAACCCTCAGGTCATTCGCATCACCAAGTAAGCAAATACCAGCGTTCGGATACTTTGATAACACAAAGTCTGCACTTATAAGAAATTGTTGGATAAATTTGCGTTTCTTGTCAATACATTGGTTAAGGGAATGATAAAAGACGGCGGTTACAATTAAATTGAAAGGGCGGGGAAGTACTTTCGGTTGAAGGCTCAGCCATAGAATTTCATCATAATCTGATAAGTTGGGGGTGGGGATGAGTTTAGGTTGGAGGTTATCTCGGACAAAAAATAATATACCACCCCCTTTTTTCCCGAGAGGGTGGTCGGGAGGGCGAAGTTTTATAAACTGAGTATAATTGCTAATTTTTAGGAAATCTGGGTTCTGGGACTGAACCTCTGTCACAGCAATAATATTAATTTTATGAATTTCAGAGATACCCTCGAGTTCGGTAATTTTGTCGAAATTCAGGCTCTCAGCATTGGTAAGTAGGAAAGTTGGAAATTTAAACCGATTTGGGTATTGGGATTTTTTTTCAATTCGGGAAGGAGTTATTTGGGGTTGAAGTTTATGAGAAGGGTGCTGTGGGTAAGGGTGTGGTTTTAAAACTCAAGTCAAATTCCCAACAACTAAGGGGAATACTTCTCTGGATGTAATCCTGACAAAGCTTTTGGAATATTACCAGAATCCAAGTAAACTAGCACCACTTGGTGGAAATTATAATTATATGTTACAATGGAACCCCTTGGAAAAAGTAAAATAAAATATTCAGTAACCAAAGTTACTTAAAGGCTGATCACTGATCATGGTCTGCTGCAATTTGGTGACTGGATAACGGGAGAAAACTGGGTTGCAGTCTCTTCAGCTAAAGACTTAGATTCCTAAGTAGAAGAATTCCATAATAAGGTAAATTCAAAATTTCTTGAGTGCTTTCCCAAACGTACACCTAAATTCTGTTCTAGTGATAAACCATATGTAAATTCAAAAATAAAGCAACTGATAAAACATAAATTGCAACTAATACAAAAAGGTCAAGAGAACCAAGCAAAAGAGTTGGCAAACCAAATAAAATGGAAAATCAAAAAAGCACAAGCAAATTACTATGAAAATGAAGTTTACCATCTTTTGGAGTCCAAGCCATTGCAGTTTTTCAGTAAAGTAAAAAGTCTGACTGTCAAAAGTTCTCAACCAGTTGACTTCATGAAGGAGGAGGTGCCTCTAGAGAAAACTGCAAATGATTTAAATGCCCATTTTGCTTCAATTGTGCAGTCTTACCCCCCTCTTCCATCCAAGGATCCTCCAGTAGATGTAACTACTCCTTCAGACAATAACTTAATTGCAATTATAATCTGTAAACTCTCTTTGTTAAAAAGAACTTCCATTGCCCCTTTTGACATTCCAGTTGCTCTCATTAAAGCATTTGCTAAAGAATTATCATTTCCCATTCAGATAATTTTCAATAATATAACAAAAACAGGATATTTTCCAAAGAAATGGAAGAAAGGGTTTATTATCCCAATTCCAAAGAAAGGAGCAGCTAATGATGTCTCTGGTATCTGGCCAATCACAGTTACATCAGTTTTTAGCAGAATATATGAAAGCTTTGTTGCCACATGGCTGAAAAAATATCTTTTGAAAGTAATTGATTGAAAGCAATTTGGTAACATCCCTAAGAGTTTGACAGTTCATTACCTTGTTAATTTAATTGATTTTATTTTAAAATACCTGGATGAACCTGGAAAATGGATAAATTTAATTGCAATTGATTTCAGAAAAACATTTGACCTTGTTGATCACAAAATCCTTTTAGAAAAAATGGCAGAAAAAAATAAACCCAGCTTTATGATTAAAATCATCAAGAGCTTCTTAACAAATAGAGAGCAAACTGTGAAGTATAAAAACCAATTTTCTACTTCTCTACCAGTTTTTTTTTGTGGAATTCCACAAGGAACTGTGATTGGGCCACTGGGCTTCCTCCTGATGATAAATGAAATTGCTGCCAAGCTGGAGGACAGGTGGAAATACGTTGATGATTTGTCCTTAACAGAAATTGTATCTAAGGATTTGAAGAGCAATGCTGCTGGTTTCATTGACCAAGTTACCTCAGAGGCAGCTGAACTAAAAATGGTTGTGAATAAAGACAAATGCTCAGTCACAACATTTTCTTTTCTTCAGAATACTCAACTGTTTTTGAAACCTCCCATTGCTTCCAAGCTAATAAGCCATAAAATAACTTTACTTGGTGTGGTGATTTCTTCTGACCTCTCATGGTAGGAGAATACAAAGACAATTGTAAAAAAAAGCTAATGCAAATGCTAAAAACACTGAAAAATTTAGAGTTCCTAAGGACAAGCTGAAACTAATATTTTACACTTTCATCTGCCCCTTAGTTGAATGTGCTTGTCCAGTTTGGCACTTTGCCCTTACCCAGGATGAAACTGATAAAATAGAACAAGTTCAGAAGAGATCACTGCAAATCATTTATGGTGGTTCCCCTTATCTTGCTCCTTTTACCTCAAAGAATTTAAACTTGAATCCCTTTCTTCCTGCCAAGAAAAATTATGCCAAAGATTTGGCTCCTCCCTCCTTCAACGTACCATCTACTGATCATTCCTTCCCCCACCTTTTGTCCCCCCAGGGAAGTGGCTGAAAAGGTTCCAAAACTAACCCCAGCCCCCTGTAACACCATGCACTACAGTAAAAGCTTTGTGAAATATTACAATGATCTCTAGTTTTTTTATTCTTTAGTTTATTTTATCCTGACAGAGTTTTATCAGACAATTTTATTCTCAATCTCAAGTGTTTTTATCCTTTAGTGTATTTATCCTGACAAAGTTTTATCAGACAACTTTATTTTTCTAATTATGACTAAGAGACATCATATTTGGGCTTTGCCCACAAGAGCTATGTCTTGTTTTTGAATTAAATGAATTTGAATTAGAAAATGCCTACAGATTGTTTTGGGTACCTGGCTGACTGACCATATTTCAAACAGTATGCTGTATGAAAAGTTTGGTTCAACTCTCCTTTAGAGAGAAAGGTTGAGATGGCTAGGGTGCATTCTGTAGATGAAGGATGACAGAATGCTGAAGATTGTCCTCTTTGGTCAACCATCTAGGGCTAAATAGAAAGCATGCTGTCTGTAGTTGGGGTGGGAGGATGTCAAAAAGAAAGATCTGAATCCATATTAAAATGTTAAATTTGTATCCTGAATCCAAATTTAATATACATTAGTGTTGGAAATGAACTTTAGCCCTACTCCTATATACCAATTCAGGGTATAGGCCTATATTTGCAAATTAGGGGGAGGAGTAAAGTTCATTTCTGATGAAAAAAAATTTTAAATTTGGATTCAGGATGCAATTCTGACTACAGATGTAAGTTTGATCTTTACCAACCCCCCCCCCCCCCAAATGTCAAATATACACCCTGAATTGATATATATATATATATATATATATATATATATATATATATATATATATATATATATATATATATATATATATATATATATATATATATGTATATATATATATATATATATATATATATATATATATATTAATCTAGAACTGCACCCAAAGTCAGAATCTAAGCTTATCCCTAGGCTAGTGTGGATTTGTTCAAGTCCTCAGCAAGGGCACCTGCCAAAAATTTTCTGGGGGGGGGGGCAGATACCAGAATAGCAGAGATAAAATAAAACTCAAATAAAATTCTCAAATAGAAAGACTTTTTTCCATGGGGGTATTTTCTGGGGGGGGGGGTAAATGCCAGCCACTAGACTGATCATATTTTAAACAATGAGTGGTACAAAAATGTGATTCTATACAAGTATAGAAAAACCAAGTGTTTTACTATAAAAAAAAGAATGGTTACTATTTTACTAATATTTTTACAAAATACCATTAATTTTACTATTCAATTTAAGCTATTTATTTGTAATTCATTTAGAATTATTTGTTGATTTATTAAAAGATCAATATTTTTAATTCACAAATTCTGGTATCTTGACTAAATTCCCATACAGGTTTAAGCTATAAGTTAAGTTTCATTATTATGAAAGAAAAGCAAGCAAAATTCCTAATAGGATAAGACCTTATAGTGTACAACCAACGGAATAGACACAGGATGATCATTATAGACTCAAGCAAAATTAGAATCTTACCCCTTAACTAGGATTATATTTTAAAAATTAAGAAAAAGAATAAAAAAATAGACTTGCATTTTTAGCTTGACAAAATATGAGCAAAAACCAAGGCAAACTGACTCCTGGTAGGGCATGATGCTGTATATATATATACAAAACTTTCTTTGTTTATTAATTCCAAAATGCAGTAAGCTTTATCAAGCTTATTGCACTATTGCTAGGGCATAAGAATGCCCTTGAGAGTATTTACTCTACACCCTAAATTGGGTTCCCATCTCCTTTAGATAGATAAATAATGGGTAAATTTTTTGTTATTCATATTATTGACTTATGAATAAAGCAAACATACAACTTGATGCCTTTTTTATGCTCTTTCCAAATATAACAATCATTTTTGTCAGAAATGAATTGTACCTCCACCCATGGGTGCCCATAAGCTGAATTCCAGGGGGGGGGGCAAACTTTGTCTAATTGCTACTTTTAATGCTATATAATAGAAATCCCAGAACAAAAATATAAAAATAAGGCAGCATCATTCAGCCAGGGGGGGCAAGAGCCCCCCCCCTCCCTGCCCCCCCCATATGGGCGCCCATGCCTCCACCCCTATATATACCAATTCAGGGTATATATTTGCACATTCGGGGGGTGGGGGGAAGTTTCAACTTACCTCTCATTTACATCAGAAATAAAATTTACCCCCCTATTGCTAGATTTACCCTCCTAGGCCTATTGCTAGACTAGCAAGTATGATCTAAGGTAGCCTAATTTAAGGTATATATATATTTAGAATTGGCTTTATTTGATAGCTAGGCTGTTGTGAACCAATTGCATTAGTAAGAAGTTTTCTTTGGAGGGGCTGTAGCCTATCCAAACTGCAGGCTACTGTTACCAAGAGAAGCTATTTATTTTAAGTAGTTTCAAGAATGTTTGCAGGCTATCCATTTTCCAGCATAATTAAACAAATGTCACTTTTAAGGGTTCCTGCAGAAGCTAGAAAAAGGTAAATATCTATCAAATCATATTATTGAGTTAGTCTAGGACTAAAGTGAATACACCATTCAATGCCTTTTTTTATGCTGATTACAAATATAATAATCATTTCTATCGGAAATGAATTTCAGCCCCCCCCTATATATGCCAATTCAGGGTAAGGTTAGGTAGCCTATATATATGGGGGGGGGGGCTGAAATTCATTTTTGATAGAAATGATTATTATATTTGTAATCAGCATAAAAAAAGGCATCGAATGGTGTATTCACTTTATTCCTAACTCAATAATATGATCTGGTAGATATTTACCAAAAAAAAATTTGCAAGTCATATATAATTGGAAGGACCATAAAAATACATTTATAGCCTACAGTGATGTCTCTACCTTCTGCCTAACAATGCCAATATAGCCTAATGGAAAAGGCTCTAAATTTACCTTAAACTCTTATGGAAGCTAAATTTATAACTTACCTTTAAATTTTGAACATAGGCTAGTTTATTTTTCTTTATAAAAAGAATCTTATACTGGACGCAGGGCCTTTTGAAAATTAACTAGGCGCGTATTTAAAAAACTGCATTTTTTCTGTTATTTCTTTGAAAGACAGTCGATGTCGATCCTCCCTACCGTCTAGCCCCTGGTTTGCGTTGTTGCGTAGCCCCTGGTTCACGCAAAACAGTCGTTCCGTCAGGTTTTTATTCCGATTTTTTTTTTTTTTTTTTTTTTTATAAGCAAGGTGTGTAATCAATGATTGCTGGTCAAATTGACTCTCAAAAGAAAATCTGACAGTGTAATCTGACAAGTAGAAGGATTTTTTCGACAATTCAAATTGTATTGCTGTTCAATCTCTTGTTCTTATGGTCTGCATAACCTTGTATTTTTTTTACTATACTCACTAAGTAAAAATCACTCTCCAACATGCCTACATTGGAAATAATTATGAAGAAGAAATCCAACTACAAATTCAACAACTAAATCGATTACAGATAATTTAGAAGTTCTTTCTTATGAACAAACATCAAAAGCGAAAGATATTCTAAATAATGCAGGAGTTTCTTTCATAGGCGATTCAATAGCACTGCCTAGGTAAAGAGCGACATGAACCGTATTTTATCCCTAGGTCAGTTAGCAATGAAGGAGTTGTCGTATAGACCCTAGATGGTGGCCATTCGATTAGAATTATAAGTTCTACTGCCCTTTTTTGAGCCAACAGTGGTTGTAAGCCAACCGTCCCTTCTGTAACACATTTCTTAGTTGACATAAAAAAGCATCAGATCAAAATTTTGAGAATGTCATTTCATTCAAAAGGTTCAATAGCCATGACTTTTGGGATGACATACCCCCCCCTCTCACAGCCTCCGGGGCGAGGCCGGTAAATTTCGTAAGTAGATCATTCCTTAGATGTAGGTTTTTATTACTGAGAAAGGGGGTATGTTTGATCTTGGGTTTCAAAAGCTAGAGGTATTAAGGTGAAACCATCAAGGAATCCTGATTGGATATAAAACTAAATAAAGAAGATACTATGTCTTTTCAGCCGGTCAAAGGGGGTATTTGCGAGATTTCAGACACGACTAAGGGTATTAAGGTGAAATTTTAGGCCATATCAAAGCAGTGACAGTTTTAGGCTTCGGCAGGAGCAGCTGCCCCCCTGTTTTCCTGACAATAAATTTCTTTTACTTTAAACTCTTGTGATATATCTTGACCCACCCCCTCCAGATTATGAGGCTTAAAACCGCTAAAGTCGTCGAAGAAAATGTTACTTACCTACTTATGGCAGAAATCAAGGTATTTCTAGCTTCTCTCAAAATCATGGAGATCTCTCTGGACCAAGCTGAGTAGTCTTCTACCAGCTGCTCTGCAAATACGAGCCATTAGCTTAACCATCTGTGATGGCACATTTAGGACCTCCTAGGCTCAAGGTCTGGGTTGCACAGATTCCATCAATACTTCCGATATCCTCCTACTCTTCTCTTGCAGGAGCTAAGAGGCTTGGCTAGAAATAATCGGCGAGGCAGGTAGTCTGGTGACCACATATTTCAACCGTTTTAAACGGTGAATGCGTTAAAAGTGAGCATAACAGTTGTTTAAATATTGCACATTTAATATAAACCTGTATTGGAAATACGGTCACGAAGCTGTATGCTGAAACTTCTTTGGAGGCAAGTGTGCTCGTAAACTTTCAGTCCATTTTTATGCTATAGCCTTACCAACAATGTTTCCCAATCGTAAAGCTTAATGGTACACACTAGAGCAATATAGATTCAAAGTTTTGTTCAGACACTCACTTCGAGGTAATTCAACAAGGGATCCTAAAAAGAGGCAAATATAGTCTACGCTTTTAGTTTTCTCCGCTGGATATCAGCATCGGAAGATCCATCAATACAAAGCTAGGAATATATATAAATAGTAAAATAGTGGACTTACTACATTTGGTCGTGATTGACAGCTAGTGAACATAGTACTGAGTGGCTAATAGCCATGAATTTTATTTTTCCGTGTTGGATTTTGAGCCAATCAGGTCCACCCCGGCCATCATGCCGTCACGCATGTTTTGGGCCCATTCATAGTCTGCAACGAGGCCAACATCATCCGTTTAATAAAGTGAGTCAGTGGTCGATTATGTTTAACCTGAATTTGAATAGGACCACAATGCATTTTTAAGCAGCCAGTAGACTCAGAAATTGAAAAAAAACCGGAGAGGTTGCACTATTGTCTTACTCCATAGTCAACCAGGTATTCGGCAGTTTTTTGTCATAGACTCTTAAGTCGGCTCGCTTCCGCGTCATAGTCTGCCTTCATCAATTTAGTTAACTTGAGCAGTATTCTGTCATTCTCTAGGATTCATAAAGTTTCTGGTGAGTCACAGAGTTAAAGGCACCAATGAAATTTCAGAATATCAAAGGCAATTTGACTTTTGAAACTGCAGGATATTGAGGCAAAGTGCAAAAATATTATCATCACATCCTCTACCTTGTCGAAAGCTCGCTCAACTTTTTGAAGTTCTCTTCTCCTTTGCCCCTTTGAAACAAATCAAGGGCATGGTTATAAATATTTTGACTGAAAAGTCTTAAGGCTTATTCTGCGGTAATTTTTGCGTTCAGTTTTATCCAATTTTATAGACGACGCAATAGCGCCGACTAAGCATATAGTAAATATATATTTATTTATAACCCACTTACATCACAAGATAAATAGTGGAGTACGATAAATTAACAATTAAACAACAATAAACATTAAATAAATAAAAATTAATAAAACAAACAAATCAAACCATGGTGAGGTGACAAATGCCTATACGCTGTTCCCGAAAGTCTTTCGTGCAAACCAGTCAGCTTCTCAGTAATATTAGGAAGGTAAACCTTATTTATTATTTTTCGATTCCTATACCGAAGAAGAAGATAGAGAAGATATTTACAAAAACGGAAATAGGCCACTCGAATATCACTAAAATCCTTAGGCCCTATTCCTTAAAAATAGGATAGAGCTCTGAAAGGTAAAGAACAGAATGATCAGAAAAAGTTGAATGGAGTTTACCCAGGGCAATGCGATTATATTTGCCTCGATTGGCTACAATTTTTGAGTAACCAAACTGGATCTTTGCTTTGGCATCCCGGACAGCACACTCCCGAAAAGTTTTAAATTTTTTGGTAAGTGTAATACCCAACCACCGCATCGAGTCAACATTAGGGATGAAAAATTTTTAGAACTTCGAGGTTTAGGAGGGGATGAAAAATTAAAAGAAAGATACTCACTTTACCAACGTTAAGCGAAAGACCGGTTTTAGTAAAAAAATAAGAAACTTTATGAACCATCTGCGATAGTCTAAATTTAGACCGGCTAATTAGAAGAATGTCATCAGCATAAGCAAGGTAAGAAATATCAATTAACCCCCCCAAAAAAACATAGAAGAAATCATTTCAAGGATACTAGAAATACGAAATTTAAAAATACTTGGAGATAAAACTCCTCCTTGGCGCACACCCCGACGAACAGGGACAATAAAAGAAGAAAGAACACCATTAGTTTTAAATCGAAGATAAGATTTACTATACCAAAACTTAAGAAGAAAAATAAGTGAAAGGGTAATGCCGTGACTATGAAGAGAATAAAGAGCCTGACTATGTAAAATACTGTCGAAAGCCTTAGAAAGATCGAGAGCACAAATATGAAGACTATATTTTCTTTACCAGAAGCATCTTTAAGAAGGCAAGCCAGAGCACGGTGAGCGTGCTGGCAACCGATGCCAGACCGAAAACCGAGCTGATTCTCCCCAAAATTAGCATTAAAATTGATGAAAGGAAGTAGGATATATTCAAAAATTTTACTAAGATTACAAGCTACCACCATTGGCGTGTAAGAAGAACAGTCCAAAGGATTCTTACCTCGTTTAAGAACGGAAGTGACAGTTCCACACAAAAAGCTATCAGGAACAAGAGAACAACAAATACACATTTGGAAAAGCAACTGTAAATGGAAAAACAATATTATTATTGTTATTTTACTATATTGAAATAACTTGAAATAATATATTGAAAATATATTATTTTTTTTCACTAAGGTGCTTTGAATGGAAGAAGTTGTAGAAACTTGGGAAGGGGCTCGTTCGACTGGATGCTAAAAATTGTCTTTTTTAAGAGTTAAACTGGATGCTGTGTCTTATTTAAGAGTTAAAAGCTATTAGAGGGCACAACCCCCCTCCCTTGAATCCCCTAGGTTTAAGGTCTGAGTTATCCAGATTCCACCGATACTTTTGATATCCTCTTACTCTTTTCTTGCAGGAGTCAAGAGGCTTGGCTAGAAGTAATCGGCTAGGCAGGTAGTCTGATGGATTCAACTCCACGTTGTTCAATCGTTATAAACGGTGAGTGCATTAATAGTGAGCGTAACACCTATTTGAATATTGCACGTTTAATGTAAATCCGCATTGGAAATACGGTCACGTAGCTGTATGCTGAGACTTCTTTGGAGGCAAGTGTGCTCGTACACTTTCAGCCCATTTTTATGCTGTAGCCTTACCGACAATGTATCCCAACCGTAAAGGTTAATGGTGCAGACTAGAGCAATGTAGATTTGAAACTCAGTTCAGACATTGATTTCGAGGTACTTCATTAAGGGATACTAAAAAGAGGCAAAGATAGTCTAAGCTTTTAGTTTTCTCTGCTGGATATCAGCGTCAGAAGATCCATCAATACAAAGCTAAGAATATATATAAATAGTAAAATAGTGGACTGGCTACATTTGGTCATGATTGACAGCTAGTGAACATAGTGCTGAGAGGTTAATTTAACACAGTGCTTTGCATGGAAGAAGTTATAGAAACTTGGAAGGGGGCTCATTCGCCTGGATGCTAAAAGTTGTTGTGTCCTTTTCGAGAGTTAAAAGTGACTGGAGAGCACCAGGCCCCCACCCCCTGTGTTCATGATTCTCTAAGACATATGATACTAATTTGAGGTAGCCAATCAGTTTAAAATAGTTGAAAGGCCCGATAACTAAGCCTCTGGGGATGAAAAGACCCCCATATCCCTTGGGGTATTGGCTGTAAGTTATGTAAACCACCCAATACTTACATATGGTATTTACTACTGAAAAAGAGGGTATCTTCGACTATTGGTATCCAAAATGGCTAAGAATATTGAAGTGTAGCTTCCAAAAAATGTTGAGGGAGGTGGTAAGTAAGGGCTGAATGGTGAATGTTCAAGTAACTCTAAATAGAAATTGTCCAGTTGTGTCTTTATTCTCGACGCAGCATGAGGAAAACGAAACTAACTAATTAATATTAATGAAAAAACCCTTTTCAAAAAAGGGATGTGGTCTTGGTAAAAACTACATTTGATTGGGCTAAGATAAAAAAAAAAAATACATACACCCCAAAAAATTGACATAGTCCTACCGAAAATTGGGTAGAAAACGCGAAATATCAGAAAACCCTTGAAAAGAATGTTCAAGATTTATTTGAATGTTCAGGTAACTTTAAACGGAAATCGTCCAGTTGTGTCTTTATTCTCACCGCAGCATGAGGTCAAGCATTATAGTGATGCAGAAACAAGCAACTAAAGATTAAACTAATTAATGAAATTAACTTATTGATTAATAAATACAAAAACCCCTTTTCAATAAAAGGATATAGTCTTGGTAAAAACCCCAAAAAAGGACATGGTCCTAACGAAAACACCCCAAAAAAGGACATGGTCCTAACGAAAATTGGGGTAGAAAACGCAAAATATCAGAAAACCCTTAAAAAGAAGCTCAGAGCTGCTATCTATAAATAAATAATAATAAAAAAAAACTTAAGAAAACCAATATACCCAAGAAAATCGGTAATAATTGCCTGTCTATTTGTTTGCTTTTCTTTTTCCATGGATAGCCGTATCAGACTAGTTGTCTTATAGTATTGGAAGAGGATTCATTCAAATGTAAATTTAAGGTTCCAACGTTCTTTATGATTAGTCAAAGAGATCACGCCAAAGCAGGGAATCCATTTTTACCGCTTCCCCCCCCCCCAAAAAAAAAAAAAAATTCTGAATCATAGAGCGCCAAAATGCTTTCGAGGAGAAATCTTGAAACATCCAATTAGATATCTATTTGCAATTTAAATGCATTCATTTTCAAAGTCTGCGGTGGTACACAGTTGTGCATTCGTTACAAAGCATATATGAAGTCAATAAAAAATAAACCATGGTTATAGACCTCTCATCCAGCAAAACTAATGGCTGTACAGTCACAAGAGCTATTCGAGGGTTTTCAGTGATTTTTTTTGTTTTTTGGGGGGGGGGGTAGATGTACTTGAAGCCTGAAAAATGTTATACCCTAGTTTTAAACTTACTACAAGATTTGTTCTGATGAATATGAGATTGGGATTTTGTACAATTTCCCTTCCTTTGGAGGAATTTTCTTCGACAATGGGTACAATATGGGGTTTTAAATTGCAGAAAGCTTTTCGTTTATTGTAGAAATGGTATGTTTTTAAGTATGGACCACCACTTTTTAAACATCGAAGCATTGTGACAAAATTTGAATTTAAGCAGAGAGAAAACGGGACCTTGATGGAAACGAAATTCTTTTTTTTTGTTAAAAAGGGTCGTTTTTTTTAAGTTTTACTCCTCGAATTTAGCTCATGTTACATGAAATAATACTGGAAGCGATACAACCAGCAATTTACACGATTTATTTTTTTTTTGACGAAGACTCCATTTTTAATTTAACCAGTTGCAGCATGCTAAAAGTGTAAGTAAGTTCGATCATTCTTTGCCAATATGGGAGACGAAACATCAAAAAGCTGATGCTGATATAAGTATTTCGTAAAATTCAATATATTTGGTTGTGTATACTTTTGCATTGTGAGAACAACTTTTGTAATAAACAGCGTATTTAGGCTATGTCCTTATTTTATTTTTTCAACATACAATAGAGGGGGGGGTAGTTGCGCTCTATTTTTTTGTTCTGTTAGAAATGGTTCTAACACTTTTAATTTCTATTTGAATGAGCCCTCTCCCATCTCCTAAGACCATTGGTTCAATGCCCAAAAATACAAAATTCCACATTTTTGTAGATTGAAATAGATATTTTAAGCTCAATAATACTGTTGTTTCTTTCTGTTTCTTTACTTGATGATTATTCTTGTAATTTGTCTGCGATAAAAGTAGCTTAAAAGGAAACAGTTTGTGACCAAGGTACATGTTTTGATTGGATGAAGAGGCGTGCGCAGTTGTGTTGGCCTCGTGTTGCAGTGAGTTGTTAGTAGTAACAGTACATGTTTTGGTACTTTTTAAAATTAGAACAGCTTCCTTTCAAAGGAACTGAAAAAGATAATATCTGTCTTCCTAAAGATATTTCAGATGTTGTTGTAAATCCTTTATTCAATCTCATACAGACTCTAAATCTTCAATTTGGTTTCCATGGAATGCTACAGATGAGCAAAGAGTAGAGGAGGCATAGAGACCATCAACTAAGATGACACCTACCTACGCAACCTTCCATGTTCATAGAGGCTTTTTAGGCATTAAATCTGCTCCCTTTGTTTTTTTTAGGCAGTGTTCTCTTATGATTCTTGCGCATTGGGTTATTAAGAGTTTGATGATACTCAGCTCAATTCGCTTTTGTATTTCAGCCATTATATTGAAACAGAGCAACACCATTATAACAATTTATGCGGTCAACCTTCTCCCCATCCCAATAAAATATCTGGTCTAGGTTTATAAATTTTTAAAAGTCTAAACCTAACCCCTCATCTTGAGTTTAGAAACCTTCCTTTGACCCCCTGATTTCTTTCCTAAAACATAATAACTATTATTATTACTGTTACTTATTTTTCACCCTCACTATACAATAGTATATTGCGCGAAAAAATAGGAATGACACAAGCAATAGAAGAGAAAACTAACATAAAATTCTGGAACAAATGGACTAAATTTTCTTGCATTCTCGTATCAGTTTCCTAATTCAAGTGGTACAGTTCCCCTGTCCCCTCTTTGCAGGTATTGTATTATGAATAATGAAACAATTGATCACTGCCTATTTGAATGTAATATGCTGACGTCTGCACAGCATACCTTGCATTGTAAACTGTTAAAGTGCTTCAAACAGCACAACATTTCACTATCAGCCAAGAGCCTAGCCGACTATACCTGCACACAGAGCACAGAAATCGATATCTATCATCTTATATTCGAACTCCTTGAGTCGAAA
This sequence comes from Artemia sp. Qi Xiang Cuo, assembly GCF_049724085.1. Classification (NCBI taxonomy): domain Eukaryota; kingdom Metazoa; phylum Arthropoda; class Branchiopoda; order Anostraca; family Artemiidae; genus Artemia; species Artemia sp. Qi Xiang Cuo. The sequence goes on along the minus strand of NC_142796.1, from coordinate 67,208,566 downwards.
GATCTACTGAAAGATATCTGAGAATATCTAATAAATAAGAGACAACCAAGCCAGTAGCTCTGTAGCCCACAGAGTGAAGCAAAAGGAAAAGGGCTAAATAGTATCAACTGAAAAGCCAGCCTGCTGTGAAATAGAAGAAGAAGGAAAAAAATTAGCAACTGACAGGACCTAATAAGGCAGTGATGCCGAGAAATAATAACTTATGCTGTGTTTGGAAAATTCCTGTGGTGCGATTCTAATCTTAATGTAATATCAAGGGTAAGAAATTTTCTAACTTTTTTTTTTTAATGTCAAATATACTTGGCCTTACGTCCAAGGCGGAAGAAAAAAAAAATTACAAATTAAAAAATAATTGATCCAAACCCCTTTTCAGAAAAAGAATATGAGAAACTACAAAGAATAAAAACTTTTAGGCATGTAATCTTAAGAGTTTTCCGATACTTCAGTAAGCCTCTCAATAGCTAGATCCATCCCCCAAAGGAAGAAAAATCACAATCCTGGATGGAGTCGTAGTCCTACCGGTTGTGTCTAAACTGAGCATAAGTGACGCCAAAATACTACTTTATCCCTAAGTCACTGGTTATAACTTGAAGCTTAACCTAGGGTTCACACCTATGTCCTTTACCAGGTTTAAAATTGCCAAAAACAGCCGTACAGCAAGACACGTAATTGTTAATAAGAAACTGCTCTTTTGCATCTCCTAAAACCCAAACGATTAAAGTGCAAACACTTTATTAACTTGGAAGCCAAAGCGATTTTAGCAAATGCCTGATGGATTGGGACAAAGAGTATGGGTAACTTACCACTGTAGAAATAGGTATTAGTCTCCACAAAAAAACACCAGTACCATCCAGCATTTGGCGTCTCTTTAACATTTTTTAGGCTTTGTAATTGTTTTTCTGTCAGAAAATGAGATCAGACACTTACATCGATCAAATTAATTTTTCTTATTACAGAAACCCAAACTCTTATACAAAGAAAACCAATCTCTAGATTGCACTGATGGTTTTTTGGTCAACATTAGCTCCGGTTTCCACTATTATGGGCTACCCATGCTCTTTGTAGTGGACGTTTACCTCTTTTTAATTGTTACGCCTAACCTATCTTACCTACACATCTGTTTGTTCTGAAATAGCTATTTCACAGTCCAATTTTAAAACAAGGTACCCTGACACTTCAACTTATAACAGAAAGACAAATGAGCACCAAAACATTTCTTATTATGAGAAAACACTGTATGTGAATCTAGGATAAAAGCAAAATTACTGAAAAACATAAAAAAAATTGCCATAAGATACGGAGCATTTATTGTTCCAAAATAATCGAGCAGTCAGAAATAACTAAAATCAAACAATTCTTTTGTCGTTGAGATCATACTGAGCATAAAGTTTGTTTATTACATCTAGATCCTGTTTCAACAACCCTAAATATATTTTAGCTTCTTCAATGACAACATCTTCCATTCCATCTTGCTGCAGTGCAATAGCTTTCAATAATTTTTTTCTATAAGGACAGGCCTTCGAACAAAGCTAAAAAGAGAAAATTGGTCAATATAATAAATTAATGAAGAAACAAAGTCGAAAAGTCATAAGCTCAAATGCAGGGTACCTTTATAGGGTAGTGTAATGAACAATCATTCAAATTACAATTTACAAGGATCACCATGCATATGTTTAGAAGTACTATTTTTAAATTCTTTGACTGAAAATTTTCTACCCTACAGGTAACAAGAGAAAGAAGTCATTTAATTGTAAATAAACCATGGACAACAGTATTTTATAATTCTGATTGTGGGAAGAAGACTTAAGTAATCAGCAGCAATGCGTAGGGAGGCGTGCTTGTAGGCCATCAACCAACATTCAATCAGCAAGCCTAGACTACAGATCCAGCAGCCAACCAAACACTTTGCATCATTATAAGATCTTTTAGGGGGTCAATCAGTCACATCAAAACTAACTAAAGAGTTAAATTTAACTCCAATTGGAATTTTGTATGTGCATTTCAATCCTGTAAATAAATAAACTTCAAAGACGTGTTACCCTGTGGTAGCACAGTGAATTGACGTTCTGGTTGGCAATAGAGGGCCCAGGGATCGATCGCCGCTACAGCAAGGTTGGGCGACAGGCTTGCAGCTTATTCCTTTAAAAACGTCCCAGCAACTGAAACGTCACTTCGACGCCTAATGCACCAGCAATGGCTCTAGAACAGCTTTATATATACATTTTTAAAGGCACATTTGTCAGTCCAAAGGCAAGCGGCACAACACATCGAAGGACTCAAGAATCTACCATACAAATCCAGAATTATTAGCTAACAATACGAGAACTCAGATCTGATCCCTCACCAGTTCAGTTGTCAATTTGTAGAATTCCCTCAGTGATTGAACAGTCTCATCATCCTGTGCCAATGCAAATAATAATTCTGTCAACAAAGAATGGTACAACAAGCAATGGATTAGTTCACGAGTTTACACAGGTCAAATCATCAACTGGATTTGTGTCTTGAGATACCAATGTGCCATTCTGAAACTTACAATAACAACCCCTGAGTATGGCGGGACAATATTAGATAAGTGAACAGTTTCATTAAACAGATCGTCTTGTTTTATCATTAAATAAAAAAAAACAAGTTTTTTTAACTGAAAGAAAGGAACAACATTAAAACTTAAAACAAACAGAAATTACTCCATATATGAAAGAGGCTGTCCCTTCCTCAACGCCCCACTCTTTACGCTAAAGTTTTTTGTTGTTCCAAAAAGTAGAGTTGTGACAAAGAGTCAAACTTTAGCGTAAAGAGTGGGGTGTTGAGTAGGGGACAGTCCCTTTCATATACGGAATGATTTCTGTTCGTTTTAAATTTTCATGTCGCTCCATAAGAACCATATATGCCCCATGGACATAACTTACAAGGCCTGCCCCCAGTCCCTGGGGGATTGTGTTGACACCGGAGTTTTGTAACCTGACCTATGAACTATAAAAAAATTGCTATCTAAAAATTTGTATCGGATGAGTTTGGGGAAAAAGGGCGGGGGGGGACTAGTTGCCCTCCAACCTCTTTTGACTCTTAAACAGTGAACTAAAGCTTTCAATTTCTATTCAAATGAGCCATCTCTGAAGTTTATTCGAGCATCCCTTTCATAAGAACCATATAAGCCCCCAGGGAATAACTTACAACACCGGCCCCCAGGTCCTGGAGGGTTGTATCGACCCCGGAGTTTTTTTTTTATCTGACCTTTGAACACATTTTTGCATTTGAGAAAAAAGGGGCGTGGGGGGGGCTAGTTGCCCCCCGATCTCTTTTGACTCTAAAAATTGAACTAGAACTTTCAATTTCTAAACAAATTAGCCCTCTCTGAAGTTAATACGAACATCTCTTCCAAAAGAACCATGTATGCCCCCAGGGCATAATTTACAACGCCTGCCCCTGGGCCTTGGGGGGTTGTGTCGACATTGAAGTTTTTGTTATCTGATGTTTGAACTACTTTTAAGAAAAGGGCTATCAAAATTTTTATCAGAATGGTTTGGGGAAAAGGACGTGAGGGGGGGGGCTAGTTGCTCTTGAATCTCTTTTGACTCTTAAAAGATAAACTAGAAAGTTCAATTTCAAAAAAATGAACCCCTTCCGAAGTTTATACGAGTAACCCTTCCATAAGACCCATATATGCCCCCAGGGCATAACTTACAATGACTGCCCGCGGGCCCTGGGGGGTTGTGTCGACACCAGAGTTTTGTTATCTAACCTTTTAACTATTTCTAACAAAATGGATATCTCAAAATTTCTATCTGATGCATTAGTGGAAAAAAGGGCGCGTGGGGGGTACTAGTTGCCCTCCGATCTCTTTTGAGTCTTAAAAAATAACTAGAGCTTTCACTTTCCAAACAAATGAAACCTCTCTGAAGTTTTTACGAGCATCCCTTCTGTAAGAGCCATATATGTCCTCAGGGAATAATTTACAACGCCTGCCCCATGGAGGTTATGTTGACACCAGAGTTTTTGTTATCTAACCTATTAACTATTTTTAGCAATATCGCTATCTCAAAATTTTTATTTGATACATTTGGGGAAAAAGGGCAAGGAGGGGAGGGGGGAGCTATTTGCCCTCCGATCTCTTTTGACTATTAAAAAGTGAAATAGAACTTTCGATTTACAAACAAATGAGGCCACCCTGAAGTTTATACGAGCATCCCTTCCAAAAGAACCATAAATACCACCAGGGCATAACTTACAACGCGTACCCCCGGGCCCTGGGGGGTTGTATCGTCACTGAAATTTTTCTTATCTGAACTTTGAACTATTTTTTAACAGCTATCTCAAAATTTTTATCTTATGCATTGGGGGGAAAAAGAGCGTGGGGGACTAGCTGCTCTCCGATCAGTTTTGTCTCTTTAAACTGAACTAGAACTTTCAATTTCCAATCAAATGAGCCCTCTCTGAAGTTTATACGAAGGAGGGCCACTGGTTTGACTCTGTAAGCTTAGCCTGAGTCAATCCAGCTCCAAATGGGTACCAGGAGAAATCCTGAGAAAGTCAAACGGGAAGGGTGAGTGAAAGCACAGGACGGCTGGAACAGGACATTAACACAGAGCACAGAATACCATTACACTTTCTGAGTGATGGGCCAAGAAACGGAGATCAGTACCACCGGTGAGGTGTGTAGTAAAGTCCAGTGCCGTGTTTTTTACATTTTTTTAGTTGCATTACAAAATTTGCAGAAAAAGAACTCTTCACTTCAAATTTCTTTTTTTTTATAAAAGAGTAATCTTAAAAAAAAGATCCCCTGGTATTTAGACTCCCCAGAACGATGCTGGAGTAGCAGCTGGAGGATACTTGACAAAGAGGAAGACCAAAACATACGCTTTGTTGCATTTACCACAGGTACAAGAAACTAATCCAATTCATAGTCCATGTCTCTTGGAAAGTTGTCTGGGCGGCGGCACACAGGAGAAATGACTGGTGGCTCTTTCTCTCCCCTTGAATTATCAAGTCAGCAAGTCAGATTGTACTTCTTGCAATTATGATTAAACTTGCACGCGGATTAATGGATTATTGCACAAAAGGAACTAAGGAACTAAGGTAAGTGTTTCGTTTAACATCACAGAAAAAATTGATATTGAATTCTAATATCTTTTTATTCTTCACAAAACAGTGGTTAAAGCAAGAATTTATGGCAAAGACTAATTAGTACCTGAAATAGGGATTGAACAATCCATCCATGGTAGGGCTTCAGGGTTTTTTCATATGCGTTGCAACAAAATACAGATACATTTTCAGAAGGTGGAGTTTCCTTATCTTCAACTATAGCATTCAAGAACACGAAAATAAATTCAAGGCCTCTAAAAAAGGAAAAAAACTAAAGTTATAAATTGATTGAAATGCTTAAGAAAGTAACAACAGAGAGGAAAAACATATGGTTCAGTTTTAAAGTAAAAAAAAAAAATCCAGCAAGCTCAAATCGGTGATTATTGTTCCATTAATAAGATTGTTGGCATTGAAATGTTAAATGATTTCGTTTTCCGGTGTGAAAAAAATGATCTAGATAGATCACGACTTTGGGAAAATTCGTTTAGGGCCTTAATTGATTTTGGGCAAATATTTTCCATCGTCACAAATACCTAGACGTCCAATAACCTCAGAGTTTTACTTTTCATGATAAACAAAATAAAATAAAAGTTATTTTGTGAAAAAGATTAAAAAGAAATCTTTCTGTTCACCGACCGAAGCTTGGTCCCCTATTACTTCTATTTGTATGAGAGTACTTAAGAGATTCTATTCTTATGCTTCCTCATGATTAATCCATGAAATAACTGTAACCACAATTATCCTGGCTCATCAGAATGTCAATGTGTCATAAAACTATGCAAACGATGTACAGAATTCTCCAGATGTTCTGACTATGACTATCATCAAAAATCCTTCGACGACAGGTTAAGAATATTTTTCATTGTAAATTGCTAAAGGCAATTTATTCCAATTTATTTAAAGGCGAGGTTATAATAATTCCCTCCTTACTAGCGTTTCATTTTGGAAAAATTCATATTAAGCCCCTTACAAAGATTTCCAATGAGTCAAACAGAATTTCTGCTCAGTAGCAATAGTTGTGCAGCACAACAAAATAGGTCGGCTGAGCCAAGTAATGACTTACGGCAAAATACTGCAATTAATACAAGCTCATCAAAATGAAGAAAAGAGGGTGGAGTGGAGAGAAAAGGATAAAGGAGAAAATGATAGGGAATAAAGAGCATAGGGAGAAACTAGAACGATTGGAGAATGTGTTTCTCTCTGACTTCTAGTCAATAAAATGGCCACACAGTAGTACTTTCACAGGTTTAAGATCTAAGAGAGTTACAGGATCATTTTTCTGAAGTTCTTGAAAAGATCCTTCTCGAGAAATTTTTCGCAAAACCGCTTTACGGCCTTAGAGTTCACCTGAGAAGAACTGAAGTAAGCTCAGCAAGAAAAACCGTAGAAATAGCAGATGTGTATAGGCTAGGGCCTAAGTAAAAGGTGAACTGAACTGGTTAGGACGGCTATACAGAAGCCACGCGCGAGTCACACAAGCAAAAGATCAGAAAAGTCAGAGGAAGAAGTAGGGGCTGACCAGCCAAAAGTAAAATATGAAAAGCATAGGCAAGAAAAGTTGAATGGAAAGGACTTGAGAATTAGGAACACAGCGTAAAGCGCCTAAGTTTAGCCGTTAGTCAAACTCCTATGGCATCATATTGCAACCTGAGAGTGAAATTGTTCTGCAGCTCAAAAGCTCACTCTTAAAAAAAAAAAAAAAAAAAAAAGATGAAGATGTTGTACACTTTTTAGGCCGGTTAATAAAATTGTATAGATTAATATTTCCTTCGGCCGTTAATGAGAGCGAAAAAGGAGGAATAAGTTCATTTCGCGCTCAGGAAAAGAGCTGTTATATCGATCAGGATAAAACTGAATTGTTGCTGCTAAGAAACAGAGAGCCGTACAGACTCTGCATAGGCTATTCAACTGAACAGGAAAATTGTACTAAATGGTAGAAAATTTCCCAAATTTTGCTTTCTCACGGAATAGGACAATTTCGCTCCCACGTCACGACAAGAGAGGCTGAGCATCATTGAGTTTTACCCAAGCTAGGTCAAAAACATTGTAATTAAAATCTGGGGGGGGGGGTTGCGTCGACCTTGGAATTTCGTTATCTGATGTTTGAACTATTTAAAAAAATGGCTATCTAAACATTTATTTCGGATGAATTTGGGGAAAAAAGCGCTAGGCGGCTAGTGGCCCTCGGATCTCTTTTGACTCTTAAAAGTGAACTAGAACTTTCAATTTCCAATCAAATGAGCCCTCTCTGAAGTTTATACGAGTATCCCTTCCATAAGAACCATATATGCCCCATGGACATAACTTACAATGCCTACCCCCGGTCCCTGGGGGATTGTGTTGACACCGGAGTTTTGTAACCTGACCTATGAACTATAAAAAAAAAAATGGATATCTCAAAATTTGTATCAGTTGAATTTGGGGAAAAAGGGCGGGGGGGGACTAGTTGCCCTCCGACCTCTTTTGAATATTAAAAAGTGAACTAAAGCTTTCAATTTCTATTCAAATGAGCCATCTCTGAAGTTTATTCGAGCATCCCTTTCATAAGAACCATATAAGCCCCCGGGAATAACTTACAACACCTGCCCCCAGGCCCTGGAGGGTTGTATCGACACCGGAGTTTTTTTTTTATCTGACCTTTTAACACTTTTTTGCATTTGAGAAAAAAGGGGCGTGGGGGGGGGGCTAGTTGCCCCCCGATCTCTTTTGACTCTAAAAATTGAACTAGAACTTTCAATTTCTAAACAAATTAGCCCTCTCTGAAGTTAATACGAACATCTCTTCCAAAAGAACCATGTATGCCCCCAGGGCATAATTTACAACGCCTGCCCCTGGGCCGTGGGGGGTTGTGTCGACATCGAAGTTTTTGTTATCTTATGTTTGAACTACTTTTAAGAAAAGGGCTATCAAAATTTTTATCAGAATGGTTTGGGGAAAAGGACGTGAGGGGGGGGGCTAGTTGCTCTTGAATCTCTTTTGACTCTTAAAAGATAAACTAGAAAGTTCAATTTCAAACAAATGAACCCCTTCCGAAGTTTATACGAGTAACCCTTCCATAAGACCCATCTATGCCCCCAGGGCATAACTTACAATGACTGCCCTCGGGCCCTGGGGGGTTGTGTCGACACTAGAGTTTTGTTATCTAACCTTTTAACTATTTTTAACAAATTGGCTATCACAAAATTTCTATCTGATGCATTAGTGGAAAAAAGGGCGCGTGGGGGGTACTAGTTGCCCTCCGATCTCTTTTGAGTCTTAAAAAATAACTAGAGCTTTTACTTTCCAAACAAATGAGCCCTCTCTGAAGTTTATACGAGCATCCCTTCTGTAAGAACCATATATGTCCTCAGGGAATAATTTACAACGCCTGCCCCATGGAGGTTATGTTGACACCAGAGTTTTTGTTATCTCACCTCTTAACTATTTTTAGCAATATCGCTATCTCAAAATTTTTATTTGATACATTTTGGGAAAAAGGGCAAGGAGGGGTGGGGGAGCTATTTGCCCTCCGATCTCTTTTGACTATTAAAAAGTGAAATAGAACTTTCGATTTACAAACAAATGAGGCCTCCCTGAAGTTTATACGAGCATCCCTTCCAAAAGAACCATAAGTACCACCAGGGCATAACTTACAACGTGTGCCCCCGGGGCCTGGGGGGTTGTATCGTCACTGGAATTTTTCTTATCTGAACTTTGAACTATTTTTTAACAGCTATCTCAAAATTTTTATCTTATGTATTGGGGGGGAAAAGAGCGTGGGGGACTAGCTGCTCTCCGATCAGTTTTGACTCTTAAAAGTGAACTAGAACTTTCAATTTCCAATCAAATGAGCCCTCTCTGTAGTTTATACGAGTATCCCTTCCATAAGAACCATATATGCCCCATGGACATAACTTACAACGCCTGCCCCCGGTCCCTGGGGGATTGTGTCGACACCGGAGTTTTGTAACCTGACCTCTGAACTATAAAAAAATTGATATCTAAAAATTTGTATCGGATGAATTTGGGGAAAAAGGGCGGGGGGGCTAGTTGCCCTCCGACCTCTTTTGACTCTTAAACAGTGAACTAAAGCTTTCAATTTCTATTCAAATGAGCCATCTCTGAAGTTTATTCGAGCATCCCTTTCATAAGAACCATATAAGCCCCCAGGGAATAACTTACAACGCCTGCCCCCAGGCCCTGGAGGGTTGTATCGACACCGGAGTTTTTTTTATCTGACACTTTAACTCTTTTTTGCATTTGAGAAAAAAGGGGCGTGGGGGGGGCTAGTTGCCCCCCGATCACTGTTGACTCTAAAAATTGAACTAGAACTTTCAATTTCTAAACAAATTAGCCCTCTCTGAAGTTAATACGAACATCTCTTCCAAAAGAACCATGTATGCCCCCAGGGCATAATTTACAACGCCTGCCCCTGGGCCTTGGGGGGTTGTGTCGACATCGAAGTTTTTGTTATCTTATGTTTGAACTACTTTTAAGAAAAGGGCTATCCAAATTTTTATCAGAATGGTTTGGGGAAAAGGACGTGAGGGGGGGGGCTAGTTGCTCTTGAATCTCTTTTGACTCTTAAAAGATAAACTAGAAAGTTCAATTTCAAACAAATGAACCCCTTCCGAAGTTTATACGAGTAATCCTTCCATAAGACCCATATATGCCCCCAGGGCATAACTTACAATGACTGCCCCCGGGCCCTGGGGGGTTGTGTCGACACCAGAGTTTTGTTATCTAACCTTTTAACTATTTCTAACAAAATGGATATCTCAAAATTTCTATCTGATGCATTAGTGGAAAAAAGGGCGCGTGGGGGGTACTAGTTGCCCTCCGATCTCTTTTGAGTCTTAAAAAATAACTAGAGCTTTCACTTTCCAAACAAATGAGCCCTCTCTGAAGTTTATACGAGCATCCCTTCTGTAAGAACCATATATGTCCTCAGGGAATAATTTACAACGCCTGCCCCATGGAGGTTATGTTGACACCAGAGTTTTTGTTATCTAACCTATTAACTATTTTTAGCAATATCGCTATCTCAAAATTTTTATTTGATACATTTGGGGAAAAAGGGCAAGGAGGGGAGGGGGGGGGGAGCTATTTGCCCTCCGATCTCTTTTGACTATTAAAAAGTGAAATAGAACTTTCGATTTACAAACAAATGAGGCCTCCCTGAAGTTTATACGAGCATCCCTTCCAAAAGAACCATAAGTACCACCAGGGCATAACTTACAACGCGTGCCCCCGGGGCCTGGGGGGTTGTATCGTCACTGGAATTTTTCTTATCTGAACTTTGAACTATTTTTTAACAGCTATCTCAAAATTTTTATCTTATGTATTGGGGGGGAATAGAGCGTGGGGGACTAGCTGCTCTCCGATCAGTTTTGTCTCTTTAAACTGAACTAGAACTTTCAATTTCCAATCAAATGAGCCCTCTCTGAAGTTTATACGAGAATCCCTTCCACAAGAACCATATATGCCCCCAGGGTATAACTTAAAAAGCCTGCCTCCGGGCCCTGGGGGGCTTTGTCGACACCGGAGCTTTTTGTATCTGACCTTTGAGGAAAATAGGCGTAGTGGGAGGGGGCTAGCTGTCCCCAATCACTTTTGATTCTTAAAAAGTCAAATAGAACTTTTAATATTGAATCAAATGAGCCCTCTCTGAAGTTTATACAAGCATCCCTTCCATAAGAGCCATATATGCCCCCAGGTCATAACTTATAACGCCTGCCCCCAAGCCCTGGTGGGTTGTGTCGACACCGGAGCCCTGGGGGGTTGTGTCGACACCGAAGCTTTTGCTATCTGACCTTTGAACTATTTTTAACAAAACGGCTATCTCAAATTTTTTAACTGATGAATTTGGGGAAAAAAAGGCGTGGGATTAGTTGCCCTCCGATATCTTTTGAATCTGAAATAATAAACTAAAACTTTTAATTTCCAATCAAATGAGCCGTCTCTGAAGTTTATAAGAGCATCCCTTCTATTAGAACCATATTTGCCCCCAAGACATAATTTGAAACGCCTACCCCCCGGCCCTGGGTGGTTGTGTTGACACTGGAGTTTTTATTATACAATCTTTGAAATATTTTTAACAAAATGGCTATCTCAAATTTTTTATCGGATGTATTTGGGGACAAAAAGGGCGTAGAGGGGGGGGGGGCAGTTGCACTCCTATCTCTTTTGAATCTTAAAAACTGATCTAGAACTTTTAATTTCAAAATCCCATGCGGTCTAGTTTCCATTTAATAATACGTCTATGGGTACACAGTGGCTTGACCACACCTTCTGGATAAAGAATTTCCACATAATTTTTTTTTTTTACGAGCCGGATATCAATTCTGGGGGGGGGGGAGGGGATGGAACTGGGCAACCCCCACCATGGATACGGCCATGTGTATAACTATAGTAATTACACTATATGCCTCAAAAGGTATTACAATTAAGGTTAGGCACCTCAGATTAAGCTAGAATGAGATTAAAAAATTTGAGATCTTCTTGGGAGTTGGTTATTTCAGAAGCATGGAGGAGACTTTCCCAGCATGTTGAATTTATTTGACTTAATACATCGATTATTGTTCAGCAGCAGTAGTCGAGGGTAGACAAGGGGGGGATGGGTTTTTATTAATGCGAGAAAATGACAGAAAAATCTTTAAAAGGCTCGTTTTTTAAGACAAAAATACTACACTAGAATATGATTTATGTAATATCATTTAGGTTTCCGTAACCGCTTTCTTGATATTTTTCTTACCCATCTTCTATGTATGTTTCGTTTACAACCTTCGAGCTTGACCCAAATGAAATTTCAAATTTATTCTGGCAAAACCAGAGACTATTATTCTAAGTATAGGGTCTAACGGAAAATCCAAATAGAAATAAATATATAAAATAACTCAATACACTCAATACCACACGTAAAGAACATGTTTTCATTTTTGATTGATTATAAATTTTTCTTATCTCAAGGGTAACAAAAAGATAGCACACAAACAAACATTCTGGAAAAGGCAAAAGAAATTACTGTTTACAAATCCGATAGACTCGAAAGTTCACATACAAATACTAATCTCTGTTATATCATATCAAAGCATCATCATCTTTTTTTAACATGCTATGATCAAATTCAGTTTATTACTAATGAATGGATTTTCATTCTGATACTTTTAATTTTGCAATTCTTTTGCCATTTACTTAGTTTTCATTGCTTTTTTGCTGGTCCTGTTTTTTTTTATTTATGTACCATCTTATCTATCCATCTTAAGATAAGAAAACCCTTAAATTCACCAATATAAGTCAAATTTCGAGGAATTGTTTGATCATTGAGAACAAATCGGACAAAAAAAAAAGAAAAGAAAGGACGCTCATTTTATTCTACCCAAAGGGTGGAATGACAACGACACACCTAAGGGTTGAAACGCTGACTTAACAAGCAAATGTGCCTTCCGTGTATTTTCTTTTTCGCCCTCATCATATAGAACAAATGGTTACAAAATATTAGGGACACGGCTTCTTCAATCTTAATTTTGAAGTTATAATGAATTTTCAGAGCCTAAAACTGATCAGATGGCTGCCATCAAAGGCTACCTAAAAAGAGTCTATGGACATTCTTTTCGTAAACTAATAGGCTATCTCTGTTTGAACTAAGGCATGCAAAAATAATAGCATGAATAGCGCTGGGCCCAAGCCACTCCCCTCCCCCTCAAAGTCGTATGAATTTAAATGATACTGGGATTTGAGCCTTTTATATCATTTATTGTAAGTATAGATCTAATTGTATTCTAGGTGTGGTATTTCTATTCACTTCGAATACCTCTGAAGGACGGTGTAATTCGTGCTCTGCAGAAAACAAAATATACTTAAATGGTTTGTATTTCTTTACTACAACATGTCCTTACCTTAGATCTAAGGGTGTCCAGTATCCCTAGAGGCACCTAGGCTTTCGATAAGGAGTTTCCAGTCTTAATAGTATTCTCCATCAGGCTTAATTGAAATTCTAAAGAATAGTTGTATTTCTTAAATATATAGTCAATTACTAGGAGTAACAGGAATAACGGTGATAGGACTTATCCTCGCCAAACTCCTGAGAGAACCTTGAAGTGTCGTGTTAGGCCTCCAGATGCATGACCACAAGCTGCCTTATTCAGATACGGAGTGGAAATTACTTTGATTATTCTTTGATGGGATGCCATAATGGAAAACCATCTTCCATAGACTTTCTCTATGGAGCAAGTCAAATGCTTTTTCAAAATCAATGAATAGCCTACCATGTAAAGTTGGGACCGCTATTTACAGAACGCTTTGGTGAGTATTCGGAGGGCGAATATAAGATATGTGCAGGAGTGGTTGGTCTGAAGTAATGTGATTCATCGCTAAGTTTATGATTCTGTTTTATTATATTCGTCGGATAATAATGTGTCAAAGTGGCTGTCCTGTTAGAGAGAGAAGACTTATCTCATGCCGATTGTCACATACAGATGCATCGATCTTTTTGAAGGGTCGAACTGTCAAGGCCGCATCGAGAGAGGGGAGTTACCAGGTTAGAGCGCAAATAACCCATCCCCCCCTCTTCACCCAAAGTTTTTATCTGACTCGTAAAAAAGTACTCCCCCAAAGACAAAAAATGCCCCTCCCCGAACAAAAATCCTGGATACACCCTTGGATCCCGTGTCCAATCTAATGTGACCTTCTCCGAGGATCACACAATTGCTAGGAGACCAGCCCATCTGGACCTCAAAGACCACACAGAAAACTTAATCATTTCAGCTGTGATTCAGTCTTCACAGGATGTTTTATTATTATCTGTCAGTTTCTGGAAAGTTCATAGATTTCTTCGACTATAGGTGGATCAAAGCTTATCTCAAGCGAGAACAGTGGTTCTGGTGTGATCCTAAGTTCTTCAGTGGGAGCAGATGGTTAGGAACTTTTTCAGAAGCCCATACTTTCTTGACAACATCTGGGTCTGTTACTAGTTTTAAAGTCTAAAGAGTACTTTCAGGTTGGATTTTTTCCTAAAAATGTCTTACGTAACCTTTTGTAAACCGCAGCTGTCTCCTCTTTATGCAGCATCTTCCCTCTTGGATGCTTCTTGTTCTAAGTGATGATGCTTATCACACCAATCTTAGTTTTTTGCCTGTTTGTTAATAGTTTTGTAATTCTGGTTACAGTACTGACATGGCTACAGTTTGGTAAGGACTATTTTGACATGTAGAGTGAAACGATAATGGGCCTATTTTAATTCTTTTTGTTTATGGATTCGACTACCCCCCCCCCCCCAAGATTTTTTCTGGTTCCCTCATTCCGTGTTTTTTTATGTTTTCACTTTTTTTTTCTTTACAAATTTGTCATTTTGGTCAGTTATTGGCGGCCTTGTCACATTGCCCCCCCCCAGATTTTGCTCTAAATCCACCTTTGCTCTAGCCTTTATGGAAATCGGGGGGGGGGACAGAAACAGGACTCTGATTTTTGCTATTTTATGTTCATTTTAAGTTTTAATTTATTTTATGGTGTACTTTTGAGTTTAATTTGCTCGTTTTGAGTTTAATGTCTCCATTCGTGTTTACGAGGATGAATAAATTTTTAGCTACAAATAAATGTTGGTCTTGAAATTTTAGGATTGTTTTTCAGCAACTGGATTATAAGAAATATAATTGAAAAGTGGGAAAGAAAAACTTAAAACATTCAGAGGACCAATGAGGACATTGCCAAACTAATTTAGCTAAGAATTTACCTTTTTAACCAAAGCAATGCTTCTAAAGAAACTGAAGACATCTTCTTGGGAGCTTCAATGATAATTAGATCATTCAAGTGGCGAAAAGCATCTGGCTGAAGTTGATATGCTTTTCGAATTTTCTAAATTAAAATACAAATGAATTAGTTCTAAATAAAGAAAATACATTCTGGGATAAGTAATATGAATAACAGGGATACAATACTTCTGTTTCCAATTCTGCTAACATTGTGGCGACCAATGAAAAGAAATATAGAAAAATAAATCAAGATAGAAAGGGTTACTAAAATTAGCAGCACATACAACTTACAACACATGCTGATCAGATTTCAAATGTACATCAGATCGAACACCAAGATATATATATATATATATATATATATATATATATATATATATATATATATATATATATATATATATATATATATATATATATATATATATATATATATATATATATATATATATATATATATATATATATATATATATATATATATATATATATATATATATATATATATATATATATATATATATATATATATATATATATATATATATATATATATACATATATATATATATATATATATATATATATATATATATATATATATATATATATATATATATATATATATATATATATATATATATATATATATATATATATATATATATATATATATATATATATATATACTATATTTGTTCGTCTATCCGCCCCACCCTAAAACTTCTCCTCGAACAGCTCAAACGACGAATTTCAGCGTCTTGCGCTTCAATTGTATCGTGCAAACTCCGATTCAACCGGCTGCTTCTAGCAAGCTTGTATAACGCCATCGCTCTTCCTCACATTTTATATGCCACGCTCTTCTGGAAAATTCCCACCAAAACTGACCATAATAAAATCAGAGCGATGTATTTTCGTTTTGCGAAGTATTTGCTTCGTCTACCTCCATGGCATAGGAATTCGCATGTAATTGAAAAATTTAAAGTCGCAGACCCTGACGTCACTGCCGCTAGACGAATAGCGAAGCATAATAGAAAATACGCCGAAATCTACACGAATGGTCCCATATGCTCATTCAGTGATTCAGTGATTTGTTTTCTTTGTTCAGTTTGTTGTAGTTTGTGTCTTTTTTTAAGTGTTCCGTCTTGTTGTGTGTTGATTTGACGGGTTTTTCAATAAATAAATAAATCCGGCACTTGGCAGGCTTCTATACAATCAATCAATCAATTTATTTAAAAGAAACACAGAAAAAATTACAGAACTTTAGACCCCCCCCCCCAAAGGCTCTTTGGCCTGTGAGAGTGGTAGACTATACATAACATAAATTCTCACTGTCACTTGTCTTCTAAATGCAGACAATTTAAGCATTTTCTTGATGTCATGACGTCCAAATATACCTTAAATTAGAAGTGGTGCCATTGTAAAATTACATTTTTTTTATTGGACCTTTAATTTCCCCTCGGCTAGGCATTGACGACCACCTTTGTTTTTTTAATTGTTCACGTGGTAGGACAAAAACTTCTTCTTTTGCCCATGCTTGTCTTTAGTCATTATGAAGGACATGTCGCCGAACCTTTGTTTCTTTCAATTGTTCAGGTGATGGGACAAAAACTTCTTTTTCTTCCAACGATTTTTCTAGTCCAGGTTTTCATTTTCAAAGATATGGACGGCATTGACGACCACCTTAGTTTATTTTAATTGTTCAGATGGTGCGACAAAAACTTCTTCTTTTGCCTTTGCTTGTCTTTTGCCCTTATAAAAGGCGTATCGCCAAACCTTTTGTTTCTTATAATTGTTCAGGTGTTGGGAAAAAAACTTCCTTTTCTTCTAACAATTTATCCAGTCCATATTTTTGATTTTAAAAAGTATGCTAGGTATTGATGACCTTATCCATGTCAAAATCCAAAACCCAATCATCATTACAATCATTTTCAATTTGCTCGGTTCGTTACATCTCGGCTTATCTTTCGTCATTATGAAATACTTATCGCCGAACCTTTTTTTTAAACATAGGTATGGGGCACGCGGTAGGCTTCTATATATAGATTCTCACTATCGCTTGTCTTCTAAACAAAGACAATTTGAGCCTTTTCTTGATATAATGATGTCCAAATACACCTTAAACTAGAAGTGGTGCGTTTATAAAATTAGACATTTTTTTTTATTGGACCTTTAACTTTTGACTCGGTTTGTCTTTTGTCATTATGAAAAACATATTGCCGAACCATTGTTTCATTTAATTGTTCAGGTTGGTGGGACAAAAACTTTTTTTCTTCCAACAATTTATCTAGTCCAGGTTTTTGATTTTACATGGAATGGAAGGCATTGACGACCACCTTTTTTCTTTTGATTGTTCAGGTGGTGGGACAAAAACTTCTTCTTTTGCCCTGGCTTTTCTTTTGTCATTATGAAAGACATATTGCCGAACCTTTGTTTCTTTTAATTGTTCAAGTGGTGGGACAAAAACTTCTTTTTCTTCCAACGATTTATCTAGTCCAATTTTTGATTTTCAAAGGTATGGTAGGTATTAATGACCTTACCCATGTACAATCCAAAACACAATCATCATCGCTATAATTTAAAATTTGTTTTCTTCGTTACACCCCGGCTTATCTTTCGTCATTATGAAATATATATCGTCAAACCTTTTTTTAAACAAAAGTATGGTAGGCACTGGTGACCCTGTCTATGTCAAAATCCCAAACCCAATCATCGTCGCTATCATTTTCAATTAGTGAATTGAGTCCTGTGGAAGGTGGCGCAAATCAGCGATTTGCACAAAATCCAAAAAAATATGAACTGCCACCAACGGTTACTAGCCAACAACTGAGAAATAAAAGAAAGGAAAAACAATTCATTCACTCAAACACAAAACAAACCAGCAATTAAATAAATTGGAGAACTATGTCATCTGATTTCGGATTTTAATTATTGCATTTCTTGCCCTCCAACTTATTTAATTGCTGGTTCGTTTTGTTTTTGAGTGAATGAACTGTTTTCTTTTCTTTTATTCCTCAGTTGTTCGCTAGTATCCGTCGATGGCAGTTCATTTTTTTGGATTTTTTGCAAATCGCAGATTCCCTTTTGAAGATTGATAAAGTAGCATTGGATTGCGACACAACACTATTGGAGATATCTGACCCATCAAGGCCAAATATAGTCAAGGAACACAAACTCGTAGCTTGTTTCTCTGCCCATGCACGACGAGATTCCAATAACAAATGCAGTTGGAAGATTTTTTTTGCGACGATGGATGAGGAGGGTAGCATGGAGAAATTACTTGTGCGACTCATAAAAACAGCAAATAAATCTATTTGACGATTTCGTCACGTCAACTACCCCATGTTATTATCAGACAAGGAGCAACGTGCTCTAGTAATGAGATAGTTTGTTGGGTTTGTAGGGGTACTATTGCCACGAAAGATGCTGATCAGGACCACGACCACCTTATTGACCCCAATTCAACGCGGAAAAGTAACTTTGGGGGGTGGACCCATAGTAAATGTAATTTAAAAATTCAACAGCAGCTCTTTCTTCCGGTTTTTACGCACAATTCCAACTACGATCTGAAGTATGTGCTACCAGCAATGGCATAACTTCAAAGAAATGGAGCTGTGGATGCTGCATTTGTGGTAGACAGCTTTTCCTACACAGTCATACCTAGATCAGCAGAAAAGTTGCTTTTTATGGAATTTATGGTGAAATTTGTTGAAGACGGCGTTGAGTACAAGAATGAAATTCGTGTTTTAGATTCCTTCAACTTTTCCCCCAGATCTTTTAGTGAATTGATTCAAGTGCAGAAAAACGATGACGGCTGCAACGCTTTCCCCCTTATCAAGCAACAATTTTTAAACGATTTATATGATTTGTTAACGATCAAAGGCGTGTATCCTTTATGCTCATTATAACTCCATGTCGAGATTCGGCAAGGAGACTATTCCCTCAATCGAGTCGAGATTGTCGCCCAGGAGACTATTCCCTCAATCGAGTCGTTTTACTACAGGCTGCACGATCGTAGATGTACTCCTGATGAATACGACTTTGCCAAACTAGTGTGGGCAGAAGGAGGGTGTAAAATTGGGTTTGCCTACAGCATGTTGTATTTGTCAAGTGATGTACTCACTCTGTTGGACATTGTGGGTAAAAATACGGACAAAATTTATGAGGAATTTAATCTTGAAGAGGGTATTATTTTTCCTCTCTTGATCTGGTAATGGACCTCATCCTAAAGATTAGCAGGAAAAAATCGGGCTCATTGTTTATCGAAAGGTCAATGAGGGGTGGGTACGTTTTTCATGGGGACCGTATCTTGGAAACTGATCCAACTGGAGAAGACGGGGACAAAGTCAGATGAAGTGTTCCTTGATATGAATTTCCTGTATCCCTCGGCTATGTCTCATTACGCGCTACCCTGCGGTGAATATAAATGGCTCAATGACCCTCAAGCCTCCGATTTCCAACATTGGCAGGGTTGAGGACAATGGGGAGGTTGGATGTTTTTTTAAATTGACAGGGAGATACCAGTGGAGCTTCACGATTCGGTAAGGGATTGTGTTTTTCCATGCATTAACACACATGTTTTTAGGCACTCTTTGAGTCCTCGCAACAGATGATTGGTCGAGGAAGAGGGAATGCATTTGACACCTTCAAATCAAAAACTTATTGCCGACCTCCTGCCGAAGAAAAATATTGTCGTACATTATGTGACGTTAAAATGGATGTGCGACAACGGTTCCAATGTCAAAAAGATTCATAAAGCCCTCCAGTTTAGTCGAAAACCGTATTTGAAAACGTTTGTTGACATTTTTGTCAAGAAACGTTCCGAAGCGAAAATAAAGATGGAAAAAGAAATCTACACTCATTTTAAATTCGGCCTTTGGTAAAATGTGCAAAACTATTTGCAATAGGAGTCATTGTGACGTTGTGACCGATCCCGAACATTGTGCTCGAATTATTACCGATCCAAACTATACTTCCTTTACAATCATTGGCCAGGACATGGCACTATTGAATAGAAAAAAAGTAATATTGTCCTGAATAGAAATATTGCTGCAGGCAATGTCATCTTGGGAATTTCGAAAAAGCTCATGTTAGAATTCTACTACAATGTGGCTAGCGCATAGTGGCCTGGGAAGGGGCAAGTAGAGGTCTGCTATGGGGACACAGATTCTCTACTTTTAAAAGTATAAACAGTGATTTGGCGCACGGCGAAATCATCCCTTCTCAGATGGACTATACCAACTGGGACGGGGAGGTCTGTCCGGAACTTGTGACACTTCGGGCACAAAATCAACTTCTATTTTAAAAATCAGAGACAGGGAGTGGAATTATTTCCCGTGGTATGTTTGTAATTCCGAAGGCGTACTTTATACTGACACACAACGAGGAAATCAAAAATCTATGCAAGTAAGTACCTATGTACTGTATGAAAAATAATTTTGACATGAACATTTATAGGAATTGTATTGTTGAAAACGCGATTCCATAAACGAAACTGTTGACAATTCGCTCGTTAAACTAAAAGAATTTTACAGCAAATACTGAAAAGATTGCTATGAGGATCATTTCCGACTAGGTCCATGTTTGTAGAGATGGTGAGTACCCACCCCCTTGGGCACTACTTAACTTTCGACCGAGGCCAGTGTGTTAGTCATGGGGAAAGTCTCGGTGTGAGTAAACTTCAATGAAACAAAGTGAAACAGCCCGGGGGGCACGGCCATCAGCCACCCCGGTCAGCCAATAGTGGGGGGGGGCTCCGCCACAGGTATCTTTTAATTACTTAGAGCAGATTTTTGTGTGTACGTTTTTTGCTGTAAATATACAATTTGTTGTCGTTGAATAATATATATTTTATTAAGGTTTTTTTTGATGCGCAATTTTTGGTTATTATTGTTAAAAAATTGTATGTAAATACATTTAATGTAGTACACCATTGCATTTTAACTTAGTTGGTAATTTTCATTGAGTAGAATCGCAAGCACATACAGACAGAGAGATTCTTAGATTATGTACAAGTTTATAACACGTTTCAGAGCTTTTCTCTGTGGTCCATCAATGAGTGGGAAAACAAAGCTTTTGATAAAAATAATTCAGAATCAACGTGAAATGTTGTTGTCAGCAGATCAACATCAAATGTCAATAAAAAATATATGCGATTGCTATAGTGTTTGGCGAGAGTCATATGATCGGATAAGAGCAATTAAACCTCGAGTTAAATTCATCAAAGGATTGGATTCTGTATTCAACTCATTTGAACCAAATTATTGGTTTATTGTTGATAATTTGGCCGAATCGATAGAGCAATGGTCTGAAGAAATGATTCAATTGTTCACAGTCCGTTCTCATCATGAATATATTTCCATCATCATTGTCCTACATAATTTCTTTCATCAGGGTAAATGTATGAGAACTCTTGCATTGAACTGTACTCATTAGATTGTGTATAAAGTTGTTCGTGACTCAAGTTCCCTTATAACTTTAAACAAACAAATTTATCCGGGTCAACCTAAATTCCTGCTTGCAGCATACGATCAGGCAACAAACAAACTATAGGGATACATTGTAATTGACCTTAATCAAAATACACCTGATGAAATACGTATCGTTAGTAATATTTTTGATCGTGAAATAACTGTATATCTGCCGGTAGGCGATAGGAAAAGATATTAATTGAAACTATGACGTTGAAGAAGTTACATCACAATTGATACTTGTTCTCTTTTTTGAGTAGTTCAAAACCAAGAATTAGGGAAGGCCTTACGGAACAGTACACATCGGAATTTATTAAACTCATTTTTGAAATAAATTTCAATTTAACTGCAGGCAATGTTAAACTACCAGATGCTATTAAGAAGCAGACTAGAGACAATCAATCCATTGTTCGTGCACTGTCCAACAGAAAAACCAGTCAAAACGAAACAAAAACATTTAGTTCAGGCAGGGAAGGTTTTTTCACAGTTTTATGCCAATAATTGCCGGTCTTGTTAGCAATCTTCTTCTTTCATCATTAGAAGAAAATATGGCTAAACCTTATAAATTGACTGTAATTGAGGAGGCTCCATCTCCACTGCAAACTTTTGAGGGTAATATTACAGATTTCCTTAATGACAATAGCATACCTAATGATCAGAAATTTTTGATTTTTAAAATGGCACTTCGTCGCGTTGACAAACAAAAACCGTATCAAATAAAACCCATCCGTTTTGCGAACGTTGCAGATAAGACGCAAGAATCAAGTACTTCATCTGTGTCAGCAGCACCATTACTATCTGAAGCATCTAAATATAAGATTTATCACCTGTTTCCTATCAGGAGCGGGGTAAAAGATTGTTAAATTATTTGAATGAAAGCAGTGATGTTCAAGTTGATGCTAAAAGCAAGCAAATCAATCTAGGTAGCAGCAATTACAATCTCATTGATCTAATAACTGATTTTGTCTCAAATCGTAAGGAAACTGTATCCGTTGACACAAATCTTCTGAAATATTAAAACACATTGAACTTTCCCAAAGTATTCGTGTTTAACAGAACATTTTTTAAAGGAATTGATATCAGTAAATAATGATGATGATGACAGTTCCGAAAAGGATACTTTTAAAACGCTAATGCTAACAAGTACACCCAATTCAGTCTACAGCAGTGATCATGATGATGATTCAACTTTAAAGGGTAAGAAAAAACGTTTTTCCACCGCTGCCGCCACCAGTATTAGTATACAAAAGGGTAGTGGAAGAGGAAGTACATATTTACATGCAAAATGGATGAGACTCTGAAACGTATCTATGCAAATGCTGGTGAGAAGGGAAGTCTTTGTGCCCCCAGTACACTTTCACATGCGTCTAATGTCTAACAGAGTGTAGGAAACGAATATCTTCAAACTGGGCCGAGCTATACTCTTCATCGAAATCGTAGATTTGTAGTAATAAATATCGAAAAACAAAGGACACTGCAAATCATGCAAGCTGATCTAATGACTTTGGATGAGATAAAGTGACTATATAATAAACGCTATAAGTACATTATATTTGCGATTAGTATTCTGAGTCGCTACTCCTATGCAATTCCATTGAAATCTAAACGTGGAGAGGAGATTGCAATTGCTCTAGAAACAATACTTCGCCAAGATTCCTATAGTAAAATTCAAACAGATCAAGAGAGTGAATTTGTCAATCCGCATGTAAACAAAATTCTGTTGAAATATGGTAGAGAGTTGTATCATGGTCATAGTCCAATCAAGGCTGTATTGGCTGAACGATTGATTAAAACCATTGGTCTCCTCATTTCCAGATATTGAGTACCCAAAAATACAGCCGCTTTTATTCATGATCTGGATAAAATAATGCATGTTTACAATCAACTTTCTCATCGCTCCCTGTCCAATCTTAGTCCTCTTAAAGTTCATCATGATGACAATACACTTGACATTTTTCTCAAACAATATTCTTCGTCTAGCGATGAAAGTGGAATTAAAAAAAATTATCTGAATCAATCGTACAAGCAATATTTTTGAAAAATGAAATTACAGATGATGCACTGAAATTTTTAAAGCGTCAGAAGTCCTAGAGACTAAACCCGTGACCTATCGATTACGAAACAGCAAAGATGATGAGATTTTGGGAGGATTTTATGACTATGAATTGCAAAAAGTTAAAGACAGAGGTTTTTATAACATTGAAAAAATATTAAAAACTCGAACACAGAGAGGAAAGAAACAGTTGCTAGTTCACTAGCTTGGGTACAACTCTGAATTTGATTCTTGGGTAGGTGTTGAAGAAGTACAAAATGCCCAATCATTTCTATGTGACATTCATGTCCAATGTTTCTGATCTGCTCTATGACGACTCGAATAAAACAAGTGATTTTTTGACTTGACTCTTCCCTGCCATTAAATTTGAAGGTAGATATGAAGTTCCTCTCGTCGATTGTATTATCAAGAATACATATGACGTACTAAGAAAGGAGACTCCTTGAGAGATTAAAGTAAGACCCTTTGACTTCGGTCATGAAGGTTCAGTGGCAAATTTGGATGGCATGAAATATGTTATCTATGCACACATTATGCACCTAGTTTCTCCCCGGACAGTTGTATATTAATTTTCAGTTCATTTATGGAACCGTCGAGAATTGGCAATTTAGATGTTCCCCTTCTACGTTTTCTAGAGAGAAAAGGTACAAAAAACAATGTTCACCACTACAATTTAAGACATCTCTTGAACGTTCCCGTAAACACTTCGTATTTGGAACTCTGTCAGTGAACACTGAGAAGTGAACTCGGTGGTCTTTTAGCTATAAAAAAGGGTTTGCGTGTCATTACATGTCATTTTCGACCAATTGCGTAAGATGAACAATAGAAGAATTCCATTTGTCTGTCCTGATACTGATTGTTATGTTGCTGCTCTGAGTATTCATCAATTAGGTCATGGGTTGGACTATTACAAGGGCCGTACTACAATGTCTGGCTATAGTCTTGGTAGTTGGTTTGCTAGGTTATTTCGTTCTGTATTTCTTCTTGCCAGAAAAAATACATTGTACCGGCTGCAATAAATTTGGCTGCCTCAACGCTACAGGACTGGGGATCGGGTAAACACTTCAACGAGAGTCTTAAGGAAAATATGTTGCAACAGCAAGAACTGTTGGCGAAAAATTAAAATCTCAGAACAATGGAAAGGGATTAAAAAGGATGCGTTGTCGCCATTCACTCATCAGTCTCTACCCAGGCGGGAAGCAAAAGACATCAACAACGACTTTGAAGAAAAAAGAAGAGGAATAAGAAGGGAAAGATTGTTAGATCAAAGAAAGATTTCTTCTCTTAAGAAGACCTATCCTTCACAAAGAATCGGATCCATCAATCATCTCCTCATTGAATCTATTCAATGCTCAGAATGTTGATGTCAGTGTGATGTACGGCTACTACGAACAATTTCATCCTCAACAACCCCAGTCGGAAAATATACACTTTCAAATATTTTCCAATGAAGATTATTTCATCGTTTTATCATCCACACTTATTGATTTAAATGTTGTGGTGAAGAAAAAATCTGACACCCTTACCCCCACCACTGCCGACGGTCTATCCTATGGAAACTGTATCCTACACAGCTTGTTCAGACAAATTAATGTATTCATTAATAGAAAATTGGTGAGCACTAGCAATAATTTATCCAACTATGCAAGGTACATACAATTTATGTTGATGACTCCAAAGTCAAGCAAGGAGTTGAGAGGACAGGCAATGGGCTATGAATATAGATCAAATGTTAATACTGACGGTACAGCACTTGATGCAGCACCAACTGATGCAAATGTCAACTTCACTTCAGCAATTCTTCATGTTTGAAAACAACAGGTTATCAGTTCTGTTGCATTGGCAGTGGAAAACTGAGAGCCAATGGTAACAATATCAAACTTCTTGTTCCCCATACGATCACCAATCAACGTCACATTGCCACAGGTTCTCGCAGTTATACCGATTCGTCATTTATCAATGCAGAAATCCCCTCAAAACTTACCTTGGCCTTTGTGAAAAGTGCTAGTGCCAATGGATCTTGGACCTTCCCCCTACGATTTTAATTTTTTTGGCTTATCCAGTCTTGTGTGCAAGGTGAATGGAACTCCCTTGCACACTTTATCATTTGATAAAAAACCTACAGAACTCTGTAAGAATTGACTTTGAAATCACTAGATCAAAATTTACAACTATGTGATAATAAAAAAACCAATTCAATGTTTTCAAAAAATCATGGTGTAATTGTTTAGGATTTGTCAGGCACTCAAGATATGAGTGTTGTTAGAAGTGGGAATGTACGTTTAGAGTGAACATTCGCTGATGCTTTAACTGAAAGTATCACGTGAATATTACTGAGTCAATTTGAAACCTGTCGGGAGATCACCCCCGAAGGTAATGTTCTACTAGACCTGGCACCTTGAACACAAATCCAGTAGTTAATGTTTTTAACTTGGATTCGTTCATGTCCAAATATAAATCCTATTGTATACCCTCTGATTTTCTTGAAAAAATTCAAAGTGATAACCATACTATTATTATCACTGTTAATAGCAGTCCGTCGAATATAAGAAATATTGGTTATTTGCTATGCATATTTCAAACTAAGAAAAGTATTAAATTTTTTGATTCTTTCGGCTCGCGATATACACTCCACACCCTTCGTATAATCACCTATATTGAAAGCAATGGGAAATCTATTGTTAAAAACCAGAATAGAGTACAAGATTTGACGACCAAAAGCCGTGATTCTTATGCACTATTGTATTTCATTTTCCGATGTCGTGGTTACACCTACAAGGAGTTCATCAACATTTACGTGGAAAATCCTTGCATGAATGATTTCATTTTAGAAAATACCCTCTCCTATCTGTGTAATATTGATTTCAGTGCTCTAAGTATGAAACGTTCTAATTATATTTCTGAATTTGTTTATTAATAAAACATATATATATATATATATATATATATATATATATATATATATATATATATATATATATATATATATATATATATATATATATATATATATATATATATATAAATATATATATATATATATATATATATATATATATATATATATATATAAAAAAATATATATATATATATATATATATATATATATATATATATATATATATATATATATATATATATATATATATATATATATATATATATATATATATATATATATATATATATATATATATATATATATATATATATATATATATATATATATATATATATATATATATATATATATATATATATATATATATATATATATATATATATATATATACACACAAAAGAAAGTCTTTTTCGTTTTCTTTAGATTTCTTTTTTTTCATGTAGGTAGTCATCATCATCGGCAACGACTAGCAGTGGTAGGTCATATGCATTCACCATGTATTGATCTTATACGGAAAAGTCAGGATCACATTTACTACAATACAACGTAGTTTCACTTTTATCATATCTCCTTGTGAAATGAATGATAATTCTTCCATTCATATTGCAAAAACCACGGGTTTCAATTTGTTTATTAGATGTAATGTCACAAACAAAATGATCAAATGAAGAATCACTTTCTGTAACAGCCAAATAAAAATCTGCACTCTTATAATCATAACTACCATTATCTGTACAACGATGACGTAGAAATCATACTCTCTTGTTGTTTTGACAATTGAAAAGCGGACCAAATTCTTCTTCCCAAAACAAATTAAATCCGCAACAATACCACCCTTTCAGGAGCAAACTAAATGTTCGTTGAGTTTTTTTCCAATCATACCTGGATAGGTATTTTCCCACTGATCACATTGATCATAGTGCCAGTTTGAGCACAGGAAACCTCTAACATGAGAATCATAAACATTCTTCAAGCCATGAATTACAATCCTTTGTAGCAACTGCATACCCCCTATGCAATTTGCATGGCTTGCACAATCCACACTTGTCATTATATCCATCTGCGACAGAGCAATTCTCACAAGAAGACCAACTATCCAATGTATACAAACATAGTGGACAGATGCAGGGGCGTCCTGAGGCTCATTTTATTGGGGGGCGATCTTCTTCAATTTTACCGAACTGCTACCTGATTTATGCTGAATTTTCTGCAGAAATCAAGAATTTTGCTAAATTTTGGCCGATTTTACAAAATTACTGCCAAAACATTCGCTTTTGGCGTAATTTTTACCAAATTCCAAAAAGTTGGGGGATGGGGGGCCTCCCTGCCCGCCCACCCCTAGGGACGCCCCGGGACAGGTGTAGCACATTTTTCCACTGTTGACTGTCGCCCTACCAAATAGAAACTAACTTGGGATCAAAAACGAATGTTCTTTTCACTTCTAGAGAGAGAAGAGTAACCGAGTGGTGTCTAACTTCAAAATCAATTAAAACACGCTTGGACTTTTTTTTTAATTGTCGACTTATTTGCTGTTCTCGTGAAACAATCATTCATATAGACTTTTGAATCAGCACAGAATGTTTAGGTAGTGTTCAATAGCAAATCCACAGTATAATTTTGATTTGTTTCGATAAGTATGTAAGGCATTTGTAAATGCATTTGACCCACAACGTAAAAGGTTCATACAATAATTCAATGATGGATATTCATTTTTCATGATATTGTCAAGCGATCTTTGAGATAATATTTTCTTTTGCACTGATAACTTTTGAAACTGATCATTTAGATTCAAATATATTTCCAAAGTCAAAAGATTGCGCATGATTCATTTTTCAAATCCATCCATTTTTTTGTTCTTGACACTCGCACTATCAATTATAAACTAAACCAACTCATAGAATTTTTTTTTCTGTTTTTGAGCACATTCTCATCGCCTATTGGTTACCTAGGGAGAGGAGGTGTAAACGACTTACTGAAAATATCCAAACAAAAAAAACATTAAAAAACATTTTTATTGTCAGAAAATGCAATATTAAAATAATATTTATATTTTTCACTCTTTTTTCACAAGATGTCCCAATCCATTGTCCTCAATGTGCTTCATAATTGCATTCAATCCAAGTTGTAGTCTGGATATATTCATAATGTTTCCTTTAGCTGCAAAGCATAATTTTTCTTCCAACTTAAATTTACTCATTGATATAACAGATCTACGGAACATATCATCCCACTCAAATGTTATCTGACAATTCTTTTTAATTTCCACAGCTACATTGGGGACTCTCGTCTTCATATCATTATTGTCAAATCCTTCAACTTGCAATAGTGTAAAACAACTCATTTTTTATAATAGAAGGTTTTTCAAACTTTAATCAATGCAAGATAGTCAAATGTCAATTTGGAGCTGTGATATGAACTCTCCATCAGGTTATTTATATCCACAATCAAGACCAGAGTAAAAGCGTCAACGCCTAGAATCAAACCACAATGATGACCGCACCTAACAGCAATTAACTAAAACATATTTTTTAAAAGCATTAATAACTGATATTGTTATGATATTGTTACGCAAATTTATGTCGTAAGTTTTATTTATAAATAATTAATTGTGATATTTGCAAGGTAAATTTTTAGCAAGTTATATTATTGACTTATGAATAAAGTAAACATACCACTCTTTCCCACACCCCCTAATATTCAAATAAATAGCCCAATTTTTCTTTCTAAACTATTATCTTTTCATCGTATTCTGTTTCACCTAATTAGCATTAATAAGACTTCACTTCTCGCATGTGTTCCAGCTAACCGATAAGTATCGATCCTTTCTTTAAAAAGTGATGTGTAGTTGCATGATTTTCAACTCTCATAATTTTTTTTTCATTTGAACTATGATTTTTTCCCTCTGCGACATATGCTTAAGGAATAATGTGTTCGCATTGCAATAATGCAGAATGACAATATCTTAATGAAAAATATCTATTATTTTTTATGTATTTAATTTGCCATACATTAATATAATAAATAAACGTTCCTAACAGTGTATAAGAATTATCAACTTTTAGCTAGTTTCAATGATAAAACTCCCCCCAAAAGTTGAAAAATATTAACAGCTTTTAGTTAGTGTTTTACTTCATTAGCATTAATCAGACTTCACTTCTCACGTGTGTTCCAGCTAACCGATAAGTATCGATCCTTTCTTCAAAAATTGATGTTTAGCTGCATGAATTTCAACTCTGATAATTTGTTTTTCATTTGAACTATGATTTTTTCCCTCTGCGTCATATGCTTAAGGAATAATGTGTTCACATTGCAATAATGCAGAATGACAATATCTTAATGAAAAATAACTATTATTTTTTATGTATTTAATGTGCCATACATTATTATAATAAATAAACGTGCCTAATAGTGTAAAAGAATTAACTACTTTTACCTAGTTTCAATGATAACCCCCCCTCCCAAAAAAATTGAAAAATATTAACAGCTTTTAGTTAGTTTCATGAATAAAACTTCCCCCAAAGTTGAAAAATATTAACAGCTTTTAGTTAGTGTTTTACTTCATTAGCATTAATCAGACTTCACTTCTCACGTGTGTTCCAGGTAACCGATAAGTATCAGTCCTTTCTTCAAAAAGTGATGTGTAGCTGCATGATTTTCAACTTTGATAATTTTTTTCATTTGAACTATGATTTTTTTCCCTCGGCAACATATGCTTAAGGAATAATGTGTTCACATTGCAATAATACAGAATGACCATATCTTAATGAAAAATATCTTCTTTTTTATGTATTTAATTTGCCATACATTATTATAATAAATAAACGTGCCTAACATTGAATAAGATTTAACAACTTTTAGCTAGTTTCAATGATGAACTCCCCCCCCCAAAAAAGTTGAAAAATATTAACAGCTTTTAGTTAGTTTCATGAATAAAACTTCCCCCAAAAGTTGTAAAATTTCAGCGCGTTCCCTCTGTGACATATGCTTAAGGAATAATGCGTTCACATTGCAATAATGCAGAATGACAATATCTTATTGAAAAATATATTTTTTATGTATTCAATTTGCCATACAATATTATAATGAATAAAAGTACACAACGGTGCATAAGAATTATCAACTTTTAGCTAGTTTCATGAATAAACCACCCCCCAAAAGTTGTAAAACGGTTTAAAAAAAAACTACGATTTAATTTCTTTTTAAGAATTTTGAAGAATATGCCCCTCCCACTGACAAAAAGGCCCAGATTGAGGATGAGAATCTATCACGCCATTCAGTAATTAAATACACCGGACCCTCGACATCATATATACAAGGCAAGAATACAAGGACCAATATGCAAGAAGGCGAATTGACTAAGGACATGATGATCTCGCAAAAAGCAAATAATGTAAGTTTTATTTTTAACGATATTTCTTGTAAATAGACTAGCCGTCAACAACGGCAAATTTTCCCTTTTTTGGCACTATTGACAACTGAATAACATCAAATAGGAAAGTGATATGTGCTTGTCGCATGATTGGCATGGGATAACACTGTCCTTCAATTATCACATCAACCTATAATTTTTAATCAAAACCATTTCTAAAAGCATTTCTGGTTTACAACCAATCATTTTAACAACACGCGATTAACTGATTTTTTACAGATTAAAATGAATATTCGTATACATAGCTCGTAAGATAAACAATTTACCGTAGTTTTAAGAATGTATTTTATTACGGTGGGGAAGGTTAGATGTTGCTTATGATAAATATTTTCATATGGGAATTGCTTTTCATTTTGAGTACATTAAGATGAAACTATGGTGTGTGATTTTCATTATTTTCATATGGATAGCAGCACATTGTGCGCTGCTATATTTATCATTTTTCTTTCCACTAGATTATTTGCTAAGAAAACTAAGATACCATATTGAATATTGCAAACAATTTCGGAGACCGCACTGCCTTTCCATGACGATAAAACAAAAGTCCAAAATAGGGATAAAATTCTTTTTAATAGACAGTGTATAATAAATTTCACAAAAAATACCAGATATTTCGGTCACATATACAGTGACCGTCATCAGTAAGAAGGTCAAAGAGGCTAGCTTCCGCTTTTGCTTTGAAAAGAATTAGAGATTTAAACAATATGTAGTTTTATTTGATTTAGTATATAAACTTTTTTTTTAAATTGTTTTAGTTTAGTTTTACTACTGATGACGGTCACTGTATATGTGACCGAAATATATGGTATTTTTTGTGAAATTTATTATACACTGTCTACTGAAAAGGATTTTATCCCTATTTTGAACTTTTATTTTATCGTCATGGAAAGGCAGTATGGTCTCCGAAATTATCTACGTCATATTTATGGGGATGATTTGACCAAAATTGTGTATAAATATATAAACACTCAGAAAAAACATGCAAATGTTATCAACCAACAGGATTTTCTTCTACGATGTAAGAAGATGCGAATTGTGCCACCTTCACTAAAATTCAATTTACATTTGGGCCCTTTCTTGGAAGAAAAGTTTGAACGAAGCTTACATTTCAAGACTTTAAATCACAATATTTAGGATAAAAGTCGAAAAAGAGCTTTAATAGTGAGAGATAAACTTTCCCTGGAAAATCGCATATCAAAAAAGGGTTAGTGTAAGTGACTTTTGTTTTATTCAACAAACAGGAAAAAATCACTTCAATCATGACTTTCGCCTTTCCAGAGAAATATTACTAAAAAAAAGTTTTCGAAATTATCAACAAATAATGCGGTAATAATTTCGTCGATTCTTGGACCAGGTGTGGTTAATTTTTCATCAAGAACTTTAACGATGCAAGAACAATCAGTGCTTGAAAAGGGTCCAAAATTTTGTTTTAAACCGGATAAAGTCCCCGTGGAAGACATTATGTCTTCAATAGAAACATCTTTGCATAAAAACGCAAATCTAATAAAAGATGTTAGCTAAGTAAGAGCTCCTACCGTAAAAACCCTGTCTAAATTTTTATTGAAACCGGAATTTCCTATTACGACCTTCAAAGACATAAGAATTCTTAAAAACTTAAAAAAGGATGGTTCAATTACCATTACAAAAGCAGAAAAGAGCAACAGTTTAGTTGTGATGAATACTGAGGACTACGAATCAAAATTAAGAAGTTTACTAAATGATGAAAAAACATACAAGAAGCTATCACATAATCCAACAGACTCTTTTACAAATAAGTTTAAGAGCGAATTGAAGTGCTTAAAGGATGAAGGAAAAATTACACCTCAACTTTATTACAAATGCCTGCCACGCAGTTCCTTGTGCCCTAAATTATATGAACTTCACACAATTCATAAGCCTAACCTACCATTACGACCAATTGTGTCAAGTACAAGGTCACCAACAAGTGTTTTGAGCAAACGGTTAGTGTCAATCTGTAAACCACTTTTGTCTACACAAATTTCGTATATTAAGAATTCTTCGAATTTGGTTGAAAAACTGGAAAAATTGGAAATTTCTTCGAATTATTTGCTTTCAAGCTTTGACATTGTATCAATGTACACAAATATTGATGTAGAAGCAGCCGAAACTCTTCTAGAAGGAAAGCTGTTAAGAAATTTGGATTTGATTAGTGGCAAAACAGATTTGGAAGTTTCTGTAATTATGTATTTAGTAAGGTTGTAGTGCAATAAGTTCTTATTTTTTCAATTTAGAGGGGAGTATTTCGAACAAATAAATGGTTTACCTATGGGGGCCCCTTTATCCCCTTTATTTGCTAATATTTTTGTGGAGAACATTGAAACAATTGCGTTAGATTCATATTTTTTAAAACATATTTTCTGGGGCCGGTAAATGGATGACATTATTTCAGTATGGGATTATGGGGAGGAGGAATTAAAAGGATTTTTGGAACATCTTAATTGTTTGGGGGGATTTAAAATTTACTGTTGAATTGGAAGAGAATGTGAAACTTCCTTTTCTTGATGTTCTGCTTTTGAAAAATCAAAATAGTCTGGATTTTAAAATATACAGAAAACCGACAAATAACAATAGATTTTTGTCTTATAGTTCCGGTCACGCTCGCCAAGTAAAAATTGGTTTGATCATCTCCTTAACTGACCGGATATCTAGTATTTGCTCTTTAAAAATTTTTGAGGAGTTGTCTTTTCTAAGGAAAACACTAATACACAGCATGTATTCAGAGTGGTTAATTAACCAGACTTTTTCAAAAAGAAGAAAAAGGTTTCTAAAGATTTCCAAGGAAGTCGTGGAGACGACTCGGGAGAAGAATGTTTTTTGTTCCTTACCATATGTACCCGGGCTAAGTGAAAAAATTAAAAAGAATTTTACAAATCAGTGGTCTAAGGGTAGCTTTAAAGAGTAATAATACTTTGGGTAGTTTTCTGAATTCTGGGACGGATCTAACTTCATTGGGGCAACAAAGTGGGGTTTATCAGATCCCATCTACTTACGGAAGCTCATATGTGGGACGTACTAACCAGATTTTGGAAATGAGACTAATACAACATAAAGATTCCATTTCTTCGGCTTTAAAGCAAGATTCTAAGTCTGAAGATTTTACTTCAGCCCTTTGAGAACATATTTTTAATTTTTCACACCATTGTATTTTGCTCTAGAATGGCTCTTTGATTTCTAGAGATCGGGGTTTAAAGCAAAATTTTTGTGAAACGCTTGAAATAAAGAAAATCTTATTCAAGAATATTGCTTTTAATCGGGATACAGGTGAATATGGGCTGAGCTCTATCTATGATAATTTATAAAATCTAACAGAGTAAAGTTCAATTCACCCAATGTAGTTGACCTTTGTCCAAAAGTTATATCATTGAACGCTAATGAACAGGATCCAAGAAGGTCAAAGAGGCTAGCTTCAGCCTTTGCCTTGAAAAGAATTAGAGAATTAAAAAATATATAGTTTTATTTGATTTAGTATATAAACTTTTGTTTTGAATTGTTTTAGTTTAGTTTTACTACTGATGACGGTCACTGTATATGTGACCGAAATATCTGGTATTTTTTGTGAAATTTATTATACACTGTCTATTAAAAAGGATTTTATCCCCATTTTGGACTTTTATTTTATTGAATATTGCAAATTTATGACTATTATATTGCTAAAAAGTGCTGCTATTAAGTATGTTGCATGATTAAGATGGAACTATGGACTGTGATTTTCAATGTTTTAGTATGGGCAGCAGCACATTATGCGCTGCTATATTTGTAATTTTTTCTTTCTAGAAAATAATTTGCAAAGAAAACTAAGAAGGTATATTGAATATGGCAAATTTATGAGTATTATAATTTAGTATGGACACCAGCATCGCATTATGTGTTGCTATATTTATTATTTTTCATTCCACTAGATTATTTGCTAAGAAAACTAAGAAGATATAATGAATATTGTAAATTAAAGAGTATTATAATTTAGTAAGGAGAGTAACACATTATGTGATGCTATATTTATTATTCTTTCTTTCTGCTTGATTATTATTAAACCACAACTATGTGTGTGTGTGGGAGGGGGGGGCAGTGTACTAACCAAATGACACTATATACACATAGATATTGCTACTGCTACTAAGCGTTTTTTTATTTATTATAGTAAATAGGTTTTAAATGATTTGAAAATATACGTCGATAATAATCCAATTCTCGACTTAAACAAAAATGGGGTGATTGATACACTTTGAAAATAAGCGTATATTTTCTTTGTAGGTTAGAACGAATTCATATCAAACGCACTACCTTCTCCCCAACATGAAAAAGAAAGTCATGAACTATGTGATCGCTTTGACGAAATGGTTTTAACTGAAGCGCCAATGCAATTTCGTGATATTCAGATCGCCGTTGGAACATCACCTATCGACGAGCGATACGGTAAATTTTTACGGGGGTGTGATGGTAGTGATAATTTAGATGGTATACCTGCTGAAATTATTAACGACATGGTATGGTCAGATAACTTATTAGGAGAATATTTGAGTGTTGATAATAATTCTTTAGATGTAGACACTAGCACAATTGAGCAATGTAATGAAGTTAGCTCAGAACAAGATTTGCTAGAGAGCGATTTACCTTGGATGAGTCCTAACACTATACAAATTTTTGATAATTTTAGTCGTGAGTTAAATGAGAAGCCTTCCCCCACAGATTTAATGAATATAACCCCATTTCAATCGAGTTTAACTGATGAAAATACATTCACTTGCACTGATTCGCATAGTCCTAACACGTTAGAGGCTATGTTAAGCGAACTGGGGGATTTCACTCCACACACCAGCCCTATTGTTGAACAAAGTTGGGGAGAGGGAGGGCGAGTAGGTTGTGATGATATACAATTCTCACCGCTACTGGAATTTCAGCAAGCAAATTAAATTCTGAATACAATAGACGTCTTTACTGCAAGTTTTGGTGACCCCTTTAGTGCAATGATGGCAAGAAATAAAATAAATAGTTCCTCAAATATTAATCTCGCACTTGTGGAGAAAATCCGAGTACTTCTTGAGCACCGAATTTAGCTGTGGGGAGGAAGGGACAGCATTAAAGGTTCTACGGTCATAGAATTATCTTATTTAAATTAAAACCAAGACGAAGTCTATTATCATTATGTGCACACTGAAATGTTGGTGGTGTACCCTCAAATGGAAAATTAAGAAAATGATTTCATGCAATGGGTTGACAATGTTGTCACGCATCTGGACAATTATAAGGAGAATGGAAGTGGTTCAGGGATTTTATTTGTTGAAAATTTAAGTGTAAACATATGTAAATTTAAAAAAAACATTTTATTTTAAGAGGGGGTAGGGGGTCTGAGAGATCAATAGTTTAATACTATGACCCTGATTTAGAAGGATGTCAGGGTGTCCACCAAATCTGTTTTAAAACAGGCCAAAAGTGGATCATGTACGCATTCTTTATATCGGCTTTCTGGCCCCTAAAAAGTAAAGTTTATAAATAAAATTTGGATCTGTGGGCCGAGCGCGGAAAAAAGGGATCTGATTTTCCCAAAGTAGATTTCACTTGCTCAACTGATAAATTTCCTGTAACACTCAAAGGAATAGATTCTTATGAACAGGCAAACGCGCATTTAAAGATTGGTGTTACAGTGCTACAGTACGAAACGGAATCCGACGAGGGTGTGCGTTCTAATAATAAGGGAGTAATATTCCCAGTAAGGGCCCCGTCGATTGAATCTGTAAAACACTGGGTTTGGCTGTGATAAACACCACCTAGTGAACCTAAATCAATTGGCCATTTCAATGACATTACGGATATTAGTAGAGCTCTGGGAGAGGGTAAGGATCTAGGGGTATCTTACTATTGCCCAATGTGTTTGTCCCAATTTTGTAGCGATTTAAAGCTACAAAATCAGATGTTACACTGCCAAAGACACGGCCATCAATCGGTGGAGACAGTTTCTGGTGACCGATCAATTTTACGATTTAGAAATTTCCAGAATACACTTAGGCAAAGTGATAAAATAAGTTTAGACTGTGAGGCCAAACTCACAGATGTGAACGACCCACAATATCCAAATCGTATCAAAGAACATTAACCTATTACAGTTTCCAATGCCCATGCGCAAAGAGAAAGCAGTAACAATATCCGTCTCTTATAAATAGTTGAGATATTGGACGAGAAAGATTACAAGGTCAAAGCATTGACTAAATTAATTGTCACAGGGAATGCTGTAACTTCCCGCTTGAGACATACACACTGCCCAATAATTCTATCAGCAGAGCATCGCCTGGCCATTAAAAATAGGAAAATATGTTGGGTATGTAAGGGGGAATTTGAAGAAGGGACTAAGGAGAGGGACTAGGGAGAAAAAGAGTAAGAGGGGGAAGGGGACAGTTAGGGACCATGATCATTTATGGCAGGATATATCATCGGAGGGTAGAAATTTTCTTGGCGTAGCACATAAATCGTGCAATGTGAGCGTCATCCAGAAGTTCTTTATACCAGTTTTCATTCACAATTCAAATTACGATTTGAAATTTATTTTACCGGCTTTGGAAGGTATGCACAGAGAGGGGGTTGCAGATAGCCCATGGGTAGATAACTCATTTACCTATAATATTATACCCAAATCAGCTGAGAAGTTGTTGCTTTTAGAATTCAAGTGGCAAACAGCGGATAAAGGGCATATGTGTTGGAATAAAATCCGCTTTTTAGATTCTTATAGTTTTTCCCCCATGGCTCTCAGTCAACTTATTCAAATGCAGAAAAGTGACAATTTCGATAGTTTCCCTCTACTTAAACAGAATACTAGTAAAGGCATATATGCATATGATTATTACGACTCTGGCGCAAGGTTAAGTGAGGAGAAACTCCCCCCCATTGAAGCATTCTATAATTCACTTACCGATAGTGAATTCACTGCCGATGACTTTAAACTTGCCAAGACGGTATGGGATGAGGGGTGGCTGTAAAAAAGGTCGAGATTATTGAAGAATGTACTTGGCAAGTGATGTGTTAACTCTTTTAGATATTGTCTTCAAGAACGCAGATCAGATTTATTCGGAATTCGGCCTAGACATTGGCTATTATTTTTCAACACCACACCTAGTGATGGATTTAATTATAAAAATCAGTAGGTAGGAAATAGGTTTGATCACCAATGTGAATCAACACTTATTTGTAGAAAGATCTATGAGGGGGTATAGGGTTTTCATGGGGATCGTGTCTTAAAAACTGAACAAACTGGGCAGAACTCTTTTGATTGTGTAAATTCCAATGCTGTTTTTCTGGACATGAACTCACTATACCCCTTAGCAATGTCTCACTATAGTTTACCGTGTGGCAATTACAAATGGTTTGAAAATCCCTGTGCCTTAGATTTCCGAGACATTCACACTGTCGAGGAAAATGGTCCCCAAGGATGGTTTTTGAAATTGACGGTCACATACCAATCGAGCTCCACGACTCTGTCAAAGATATTGTTTTTCCGTGTGTAAATAGACCGGTGACCAAGAACTCTTTGAGTCCATACAATCGGTCTTTGGTCGAGGATATGGGTATGCATTGGACCCCCTCCAGGTAGAAACCTACTGCGGATCTGGACCCGAGACAGAATACTGTTGTTAACCATGTGCTATTGCGATGGATGGTGACCAATGGTTTCAGGGTTACAAAATACACAGAGCCCAGCAATTCGATCAGAAACCCTACTTGAAAACGTTTATTGACAGGTTTGTCAGTAAACGTTCACAGGCAAAGAGTAAAGTTGAACAAGAAACGTATAAACTTATTTTAAATTCAGCTTTCAGGAGAACGTGTGAATGTGTACGAAACAAATCTCATTATGAAGTCATAACCTGCCCCCAACATTGAACACGAATTGTCACCGATCCTAACTTCACAACATTCACTGTCATAGACCCAAATATGGTTCTCCTACACAGAAAAAAGAGAAATGTCGTTCTGAATAAGAATATTGCGGGAGGAAGTTCTGTATTGGAAATTTCAAAAAAACTCATGGACAAACATAGACATTATCGTGAGAGACCCACCGTTAATATCACTTATCCCCAGCCCCCCCCCCCCCAAAAAAAAAAAGAAAACATATCCTCAAGATGCTGCAGCAGTAACAACAGCAAAATCAAAGGAGAAGAAATTGAATTTAATAGTGACATCAATTGGAAACTTACTGCCTCACACCTATCGGGAACAGAGTAAAAGAGTATTAACATATCTCACGATGGAAAGTAGTGATGATTATAATCAAGTTCAACTCGATAGCACAAGGAAACGAATTTTAATTCAGAACAACGGTTATAATATACTTGATTTAATTTCTGATATGGTTACAAATCGTAAAGGACTTTTGTAATTTGATAATAATCTATACAGCTTTCTAAATACGTCAAACTTCCCCAAAAGTCTTATTGGCAATAATCAAATTCTAAAGAAATTAGGGGAATATAGTAGAAATGTCAGCCCTCCAAAAACGCCATCACTTAAAAAAGAAGAAGAAGAAGAAGATTTTAAAACAATCTTGGAAAATACTAGCACTCCTAGTAGCAATAACAATGATTTGATAACACCGAGGATGACGATGGTGATGGCTAGACAAAAGCGAAGAGGTAATGATATCAACCCACCGTCACAGGCACCATCCTCAAGTGTGCAAAAGGGTAGCGGGCATTACAGTACGTTTTTGCGTTCAAAATGGATGAAGTTTTAAAACGTTTCTATGAACATATTGGTGAAGGGGGAAGTCTAAGTTCCCCCACAATACTTTTTAAAGTTGTGTCTGACGTCGATGTCAACAGCAGCACTTTAAATAATGTAAATGAGTATCTAGAAAATGAAACGAGTTACACTCTACATCGAAATCGCAGGCTTCGTGGCAAACAATATCGAAAAACTAAAGCCTTTTCCCACTGCATATAATGCAAACCCTACAAATATATCCTAGTGGTAATCAGTGTCTTTAGTCGCTATGTATGTGCAATTCCATTGCGATCAAAAAAAGGGGATAAAGTGGCTTAGCCTTTAGAAGGTATTATTGAACCAGATTGCTATTGAAAAATTCAAAGTGATCGTGGTAGCGAATTTGTTAATCCACACGTGCAAAAGGTTCTATTTAAATATAAATACAAAAATTCGAAAAACAAGTGATTTTTGGACGAAACTTTCTCCCACAATCAAATTCGATGGCACGTATGAAGTGACTCTTGTCGACTGTATTCTCAAAAATACCTATGATATCCTGAGAAAAGGCCGTGTATATGACATAAAAATTTGACCCTGTTACTGCCTGCCACCCGCAAGCAAACAACATAGAATTCAATAGATCCGTTGTATGGATTATACATATTTTGAATTACCATAAGAGGCACTCGGTTGCATGAATGATTTATGTAGTCCTATGAATCAAATAATTTAGGCTTGTAAAAAAGGAGCCTTTCATTTCAACTATTCAAAGGCAGAGGGCAAGATCTACATTAGTTCACCCATTGCCAGTAAAAAGGTTATTCTCAATGATAATCTAAAAGATGTTCTTGACTTTAAACTTGAAATATAATAAAAAGCTCTATCATCGTCATAGTCCCATAAAGGCTGCATTGGCTGAACGACTGATAAGAACGATTCGTCTATTAATTTCGAGATATTGTACACTGAAAAATACTGCTGCTTTTATTCATGATTTAGATAAAATCATGCAAATATATAACCAACGACCTCATCGATCTATTTCATGTGTTAGCCCTCAGGAAGTTCATTGCAGTGAGAATACATTTTACCAGTGAAAATACATTTTTTCACTGGAAAAACAATATTCCAGTGAAAAAAATTGTGAAGATAAAATTCAATGTTGGCAATACTGTTCGAATTAATAGAACCAGTAATATTTTTGAAAAGCGGAATTATTTATGGTCCACTGAACTTTTTAAAGTGTCAAAATCCTAGACACCGAACCCACGACATATCGTCTGCGAGACACCAAATATGATGAGCTTCTCGGCAGTTTTTATGATTATGAACTACAAAAAGTTAGAAACAGTGAAATTTATCAAATTGGAAAGATATTAAAGAGCCGTACTCACAGGGCCAAGAGACAGTTGCTTGTTCGTTGGCTAGGATACAACTCTGATTTTGACTCTTGGGTTGCCGTTGAAAACATTTACAATGCCCAATGATTTCTATGTGATATTCATGTCCAGTGTCTCCGACCCTCTCTACAATGATTTGAATAAAACAAGTGATTTTTGGACGACACTTTCTCCCACAATCAAATTCTACGGCGCGCATGAAGTGGCTCTTCTCGACTGCATTTTCATAAATACATATGATATCCTGATAAAAGATCGCAAATATGATATGAAAATTGGACCCTAAGATTGGCCGCCAGCCGTTAGCGAACAACATAAAATTCAAAATGTCAATTGGATGGATTATTCATTTGTTGAATTACCATACGAGGAACTCATTTGTATGAATGATTTGTGTCGTTCTATCAATAAAAGAGTTTCCGCTCGTATAAAAGGAGCCTTTCATTTCAACTATTCAAAGGCAGAGGGCAAGATCTACATTAGTTCACCCATTGCCAGTAAAAAAAGTAATTCGCAAAGAAAATCTAAAAGATATTCTTGGCTTTAAACTTAATATAACCAATAGTAAAAGTGCCGGAAACACTAATATTATTTTTGCTGACTACTTGCCTGCCTTCTTCTTGGACACTTGCATCTTTCTTAATGCTTCATTTGTTGAAACATCCAGAGTTGGCAATAGCAATGTTCCCCTCCTACGAGTTCTTGAACGAAAAACCAATCAAGATCATATTCATCATTACAATATAAAGCATCTCCACTATATCCCCGTAAACACTTCCTATTTGGAACTCTGCCAGACAACACTAAGAACTGAATTAGGTGATCCTCTAGCACTATCAAAAGGTTTGGCTGTGATTCCATGCCATTTTCGACCCATCGTTGTCGGTGTTAAAAAGAAAAACAAGATGTCTAATAGAAAAGTAGTATTCATTTGTCTTGATATTGAATGCTATGTTAATAATCTTGGTCCAAGACAAATGAGCAATGGAATAGACTATTACAAAGGTAGTTCATCAATGTCTGGCTATGGTCTTTGCAGTTGGTCTGCTAAGCTAATTCGCTCTGCACTACCTCTGACTGAAACATAAATTGTACCAGCTGTGAAAGATTTTGTATCCTCTAGACTATACAATTTGGGCTCTGGCAATGATTAAAAAAATTACTTCGGAAAATTTTAGAACCAGTGCGCGAACTCGTGGCGAGCAATTAAACCTCGACAAAATAGAAAAGGTTTAAAAAGGTTCAAAAACAGTGCATCACTCATCAGTCTACTCAGGTCAGAAACAAAAGACATCACCCCTGTCAAAGAAAAGATAAAAAAACGACAAGTACAATAAGCACTAGAAGAAGAAGAAGCCTCAGGATTAGAATTGTTAGATCGAAACTGGATTTCTTTTCATAGACTGAACAATGGCATATCTATCACATAAGGATTGTCATCCTTCAACCACTTCATCTTTAAATCTATTCAATGCAGAAAATGTTGATATGAGTGTAAAACATTGGATATTATGAACAATTTTATCCACAACAACCACTATCCGATAATATCCACTTTCAAATTTATTCCAATGAGTCTTCTTTTGAGTCTACTTTGATGGACATGTCTTCGACATTTATAGATTTACATGTGATAGTCAAGAAATCCAGCAACGGAATGCCAATTCGTGCTGATGGAATATCCTATGAAAATTGTATATTACATAATTTATTTCGTCAAATCAGTGTCTACAT
The DNA here is from genome assembly GCF_049724085.1 of Artemia sp. Qi Xiang Cuo. NCBI lineage: Eukaryota > Metazoa > Arthropoda > Branchiopoda > Anostraca > Artemiidae > Artemia > Artemia sp. Qi Xiang Cuo. Next base: position 67,166,056 of record NC_142796.1, on the reverse strand, counting down.
AAATGGCATATTGGTGAGCACAAGCAACAATCTCGAAAATTATACAAGCTATATGCAGTTCATGTTGATGACACCCAAGTCATACAAGGAATTGAGAGGCACCTCCAATGGATATGAATATATTACAGATACTGATAGTACAGATACAGTTAAAAATGCTACAACTAGTGAATTACATCTAGTCGGAAAAATGTATTATGAGATATTTAATATACCCCAATGGTTACCACCAAATATTAAAGTGGATATAAAATTGACGCTTGTTCCATCCTATTTCATTTTACGAAAGGAACTTCCTGCCAATCTTGATGTAACTCTCTCATTCACCTCGGCAAAACTTCATACAAGAAAGCAACAGGTAGTGAGATCTATACCTTTGGTAGTGAAAAACCTGTGAGTTAGTGCGATTAAAGTTACACTACTTGCTGCAAATACGGTCGGCTGTCAGCGTAGTGTTGTCAATGATTGGCACACCTTCAACGGCTCATCCTTTATCAATGGCGAAATTCCATCAAAATTAGCATTGGAATTTGTAAAAAGCGCTAGCACAATAGGATCGTGGACTGGCTGCCCGCATAAATTTGAGATGTTTGGGCTCTCATCTCTTGTCTGCAAAGTAAATGGAATCCCACTCTACAATATATCTTTTGATAAATCCTATAGGACATTGTATGAGTTGACAAGAAAACCCTACATCATGATTCAAAACTATTTGAAAATGGTCTAACCGAAGAAATGTTCGCTAAAACAAATAGTATCATCGTACTAGACTTGTCTGGCACTCAAGATATGAGTATAGTATGAACGGGGAGTGTGCTTTTAGAGTGTACATTTACTGACACATTACCTGAGAGTATCACACTAATCTCGTTAAATCAATTTGAAACCTATTGGGAAATCACTCCCGAAGGCAGTATTCTACTAGACCTTTCATCATGAACACTTGTCAAATAATCAGTGTATTTAATATGGACCCCTACATGTCCAAATACAGATCCTATTGTCTACCATCGGACTTCCTTGGAAAAATTCAAAGTGCAAACAATAAACTAATCATTGTTAATAGCAGTCCGTCAACTGTGAATACCGGCCATTGGTTGTGCATCTTTCAAACAATGAAGACTATTGAATTTTCTGATCTTCTCGGCCTACCCTATACATTTTACACTCCACACATCAACAACTAAATGGAGAGCATTGGGAAAACTACTATTCAAAATCGGAAGAGAGTGCAGGATCTAACGACTAAAAACAGTTTTCATGAGCTACTATATTTCGTCTTCAGATATCGCGGTTATACTTACAAACTGTTTCTCAACATATAAGTAGACAATCCATGTCTGAACGACTTTATGGTGGAAAATATCCTCTCAGACCTGTATAATATTGATTTTAGTGCCTTACGAGAAGTGTTTTAAAAATGTTTGTAAATTTGCTTATAAGTAAAAACTGTATATTCACAACAACAACAACAATGTCTTTATTCTTCACTTTAGATTTCTTCTTCTCCGGTGTATAGGCAACTGTCGAGAACCACTAATGCTGGTAGATCATTTGAATTCACTGTATATATATATATATATATATATATATATATATATATATATATATATATATATATATATATATATATATATATATATATATATATATATATATATATATATATATATATATATATATATATATATACATACATATATATATATATATATATATATATATATATATATATATATATGTATATATATATATATATATATATATATATATATATATATATATATGTGCAAGTAGTATATATAATTTATGCACATATATATATATATATATATATATATATATATATATATATATATATATATATATATATATATATATATATATATATATATATATATATATATATATATATATATATATATATATATATATATATATATATATATATATATATATATATATATATATATATATATATATATATATCTATATATATATAAGTGCATATATATAAAGTCAAGGTCACATTTTCTACAGTACAATGTAACTTCACTCTTATCATATCTCTTTATATAGTCAATGATACTACTTGCATTCATATTGTGAAATTCACGTGTTTCATTTTGTCTATTTGAAGCAATGTCGCATACAGTGTTTTCAAGTGGTGAATCGCATTTTGTAACAGCCAAATAGAAATCACTAGGTTTACAGTCATAATAGGCAGGGTCATCACAACGATGACGTAGAAACCGAATTTTCTTGTTACCCCAACAGTTGAATCGTAGACCTGATTCGTCCTCCCAAAATAAATTAAAAACACCATGATACCAATCTCGTAGAAATAAACTAAAATCTCGTTTAGGGTTCTTTCCAATCATACCAGGATAAGTATTCTCCCACTGATCACATTTGACATAGTGACAATTGGAGCATAGTTACCCTCTAGGGTGAGAGTCACAAATCTCTTCAAGACATGAATTACAGCCTTTAATTTGTACTGCATATCCTCTATGTAATTTACACGGGTTGCATAATTTGCCCCTTTTCATTATACTCATCAACAATTGTACAATTCTCACAAGATGACCAACTGCCAAGAGTATACATACATAGCGGACATGTATAAAATTTTTTTTGTTTCCAATGTCAACTCTCTTTAAGCTAAAAAGAAACTAATCCACGTTCGATAAATTCAGAAGGGGGATAGGAGAAAGAGGAGTAACTCTGTGACGTTACATAACCTGTTTTGAAGGGAGAGTCATCTACATAGAATCTATGGCAATGTATTCAAAAGTATATCCAAGATATTATTCTAATTTGTTTCAATTGATATATCAATAAATTGAGTAAAAGCATTTGAGTCATGTCGTAAAAGCTTCATACAATATTCCAACGGTGGAGAATCATTCCCCATTATATTGTCAATTGTTCCCTGAGGAAATATTTTCCGTTGAAGAGATAACTCGAGAAAATCGTCATCTAGAATCAAGTGTTTTTCCATAATCACAAGATTCGACTTAATTCTCTGTTCCTCAAATTCATTCATTTTTCAAACGTAACACTCTCACTGCTGACCCTAGACTAACCATGTTTTGTTTTACTTCAAGAATATTCAATAACCTACTTTAAAAATCTAACAAAAAGAAAGGGAATATTTTCAATTTCAAAACAATTTTATTGTGTGTGAGAATAATTACAACAATAATATATTACACATTCAGTTACCGATATAACTTGTTGTCCTCAATATACTTCACTATTGCATTTAAAGCACTTTGAAGTCTATGTATATGTACTATATCGACTTTCGCAGGGAAGCATAATTGGTCCTCCAATTTAAATTTACTCAAGGATAGCACGTATCTCCCATATACTTATTCCCACTCAAGACAAAGTCTCGAGATCCTTATGTGATTTGTACCGCAAGGTTTGGCGCTCTTGGATCATTACCACTGTAACCAGCTCCACTATCGACTTCTAATAGTGTAAACATTCCACTAATTATTACAAATATATATCTCGTCAAATAAATAAACGAGTAAAGTCAAACTGTTCTCACTCCTTGAATTCTATTCTCGCATTAATGTCAACTATACTGACAATCCTTCCTTTTTTTAGTTGCGCTTGCTAATACCTCTTGGGGCAAATGTGCAAATCCAATGCTAAAATTCCCAAAAATCTACTCTGATGTAACACCAGGTCAGATTCAATGAGCGTGTGGCTGTGATGTCACTTCACCCCGGACTGGCACTCCCTTTTCTACTTTTAACACACACAAAAAAAAGAAAAATAGGGGTCCACTACTCTTCATAATATATGAAAAAGAAATCATGAAAAAGAAAATAAGACTTATTAACGATATTCATACTATAACTAGATAGGTCAAATCGGTTGTAGCTGGTCATGGAATTTGGTAGAGGGGGATTCGCTCCGGGAATCATTTAAATGTTTTAATTTTTATTTCCAATATTTAGTTGAGACTCAGATTCTTTTATTTGTAACTGAAATGCCTAATAAGCGCTGATAACGTCCTATTCCTTGCGTTTTGGATTCACATAGTAGCCCGTAAATGCAGAACTGCCTCTATGAACAATACCATGCTGAATTCTTGCTATTATCACTTTTCTAAATAAAAATTATGAGCTCCAAAAAAAGAAATGCTGCAAACGTGCCAAGGATTATGACTGAAATTAGTCGCATTTCACACAACGCCAGCACTACTTATGGGTCATTTATCCCTGCAAAAGCACGCAGTACGAAATGTCTGCTGAGAATAGAATAAAGTGAATTTATAACAAAATATGTATATTTTTCTCACAATATAGAAATTTTGTTTGCTCGTATAAGCGGTAACAACCCATTCTCCTATTCTATTGCTATCATTTTTATCATGCAACACTAGGAGACCGAGCTTTGTTTGTGAAGGAAATTATAAACATAAAAACAATATTCAGTGTTACCGCCCTCCGGAAATGTAATACCCTGATTTACGCCAAAAACTTTTTGTGCAATATATATATATATATATATATATATATATATATATATATATATATATATATATATATATATATATATATATATATATATATATATATATATATATATATATATATATATATATATATATATATATATATATATATATATATATATATAGACCCCGGCGCCACGCCGATGAGGAAAGACCGGCGGCGGCGGGGCCAAAAACAGCGCGCCATGCCGTGCCGCTGGTAAGACATCGGCGGCGCGCCACCGGTAAAATGTCAGCGGCGTGCCGCCGGCGCGATCAATGTTGACCGCAAACATTAATGTTTTCATCAGTCTTTCTCAAATTACAGCTTAAATTTACAACAGATTCGAGCCTATTCATGAGTTCAAAATTTCACAAGTCGCTGGCTGGAAACTGGTCTTCTCCGTTATTCATCAAGAGAAGTAGAAATCGGGTAAAAACGAAATGGCTGTGGCGTTTCAGAACCCTTGCATAATACGAGTAGTTGAAGTATCTATTAGCTGTGTATTCTTAATTTATACCTTTATCAAAATTAGTAGTTTTCTCATAGAGCATTACTGCATATAAAACTTCAAATACCGTATCACAAAATTCGTCCGTTATCTGGGTAAAAACTTTGAATATAACTTTGAACTTAGAAGCTTAATTTTTTCATAATGCCCTTCGCGTATATCTGTTTTGTCACCTTTAAAACATTTTAAATAGGCGACTTTGATATTATTTTTTTTTTTTTTTTTTGCTGTTTTGGATTACTAAGAAGCCTTCTTGTATTAAAAACTTGTCTTAAACTACAATTTAAAAAGAAATGCATTTTAAAGTTTTTTGTGGCTTCTTTATAGAATATATGTCATGTAGGCTAATGCTGAACTGCTGCTTTTTTGGATATTATTCATTTTTTCTTTTGGGGATTCATTCCAAATTATAAACTGATAAATACCTAATATCAGTCAAATTATAAACTGCATCTAAAAGGAGTAAACTTTTCAAATTGAAAAATACATGATGAACACTTCACATGAGAACACTTCAATTACAATGACACAAAAAACACTTAATAGTTTATTCGCTATGAAGAAAAATGAAGTGCCAGCTATTTTCCAAGGCAAAAAATGAAAAGCTCATTCGTTTTAAGTGTAATTAAACGAAATAATGTGCAGACTGAAGTAGCTCCAGGAAGATGTTAAAATTTTCATCCTAGTTGCTTACTTTTAATCCAAGCAAAATGTTAGGACACTTAGTATCAGTTATTGAGTTTAAGCTTTGATTTCCACAACAGTCACAACAATAAGTCACCTGTGGTCAAAATACTCAAAGACTCCTTTTTTATCCCCACCCAGGCTCAAAGCTTCTGCTATGGCCATTTCCATGGAAATCTCCAAAGAGTTTCTTTTTAAAATAGCTTTCAAGCGTACTTAGGGGTATCTAGACTTTTTGCTTTTCTTCAAAGCTTTGAAAAGTGTTAAAATATTCCAAATGTTACATTTGTGCATATTTTTGGTAATCATTTGTGGGGTGATCGAATTTTCTAAACCACTGTAGATACGTAAGAACGTTGCAACATCTAGTACCCTGAGGTCATAAGACTGTCAAAAACTCCTTCTTGAACCTCCCAAATTGAAAGCTTTTATTATGACCTGACCTTTTAATGTAACTTGCGCACTGGACCAAGGGCGCTATTATTACTCGAGCGCAATGTTAAGGAAGGAGTCGATATTGTTTTCGTTACGCCAATTCGTTTTAGTATAACTCTGCCACGTGTTTATGAATGAATCTTTTCAAATTAAATCAGTTTCATCAATAAGAAAAAAAATGGTTTCAATACGCGTGCCATTCTCCCTTTGGACTATAAAACTAGACAGATGCTTTATCAAACATAAATCAAGAAAATATTGTTAATATTGTCAAATTTGCAATTTTTTGGAGTCCCTTCTTTCAAAAAATAATAATAAAGGTAATTTAGCTTTAATATAATAACTCCATATGCCCCCCCCCCTTCTGGATACCATCTTGATAGGATACTATCTCTGCTTTAAATAAAAAAATAATAATTAACTTATTGGCCCCCTTGCTTTAAAAAACATCGAGGTATTATCATTTAAATATGATAGCTCAATACCCCCCTCCCCCCTCTGGATACCACCTTGATAGGATGCCATCTCTGCTTTAAATTAAAAAAAATCAACTTTTTGGGATCCCTGCTTTCAATAAATAAAATTTTGAGCTATTATCTTTTAAATGTAATACCTCCCTACCCCCCTCTCCCCTCTGGATACCACCTTGATAGGATACATTCTCATCTTTAATTAAAAAATTAATTTACTTAATCATTAATTATGTTACTATATGGTTCAAACAAACAAACAAATTATCTTTAAAAATCTTATTTTTGATTGAAACGACATTGAAACCATGAGCAAAGTGGTGAAAAGACAACAACAAAAATTCCGAAATTATTAAGATTTACATCAAATAATTGGAAAAATGGGTGTAAAATACACCATAGCACTTCTTAAGATCAAAATAATCTAGTTAAAAGTGAGCAACAAAAAAAGCCAAATAAGGGCAGTAGCGTATGATAAATTGCAAAATACCCAAGACAGTGAATACATCCTAATGTGGAGTCCTGGGATCTATCAAAATATTTCAATGGTTTTCCAGTGAATTTAATATCAGTTTCTTCTGTCTCCACTTTATATGAAAAAAAATAATTATCTTTTTGAAATTCCTGCTTCCAATTAAAAAAAAATGAGGTATTATCATTTAAAAATGATAACTCCCTATCCCCCCCCTATAGGCAATAATTTACAATTTATTTATGAAGCATATTTTCGGGGTAGCTTCTGGTTAAATCTTTAGTTCCCCAACATTCTACATAGCTTAGTCAATAGATAAAATTTGCCTCAATAGAAGGTTGTTTTTTTTTGGGGGGGGGGGGTTAAGCTGTTCCCGAAAGAAGATTTTATTTTATATCTGGTGTTCAATAATTGAGTATTAAACATTAAGAAAATCTTATCTAAAAACAGCAAAAAAAAAAATCTGCAAACTTACAATTCAGCTGTAGAAACAATCTGTCGGCTGTCAATTTCAAAATCCAACAAAAGGCTGAAGCTGTATAGTAGTGAATGCGTTCTATAATTCTATTCAACTTGAAAATAAAATTCTTGACTGCGAATGATGCAACAAGTAGCGATTGTGAAACTGCATTCGAAATTACTTAAACTCATTTCATAAAGACGATACTTTTTTGTTAACATCTGAAGAACTGTGTATATTGCAATATTTGCAATTGCACATTGCATCTGTCTGGTTTTTCTGCAAAGTAACAACAGAGACGAAAATTAATTAACAATAGAGTGGTGAAGAATTATTGTATGCAAAGTAATATTTGGAAGGGAAAGTCACTGGTGATAAATCGCTAGGGGTGTCAACGTGATTGCGTTATTTTCGGGGATTCGGGGAACCAAATTTTTTTCAGGGTGACGCATAGATTTTCGAGAAAATACCCGAAAACCCGGGGATTGTGCAAGCCCTGATTGATTTCTATTCAGCAAAATGAAAATACAAAACCACATGAGAAAGAAAAGCTCCGACTTTGCTGTTGACACAATAAAGAATTGCCGCTCAATTTATTCTAAGTCGACCGAACGCTCCGGTGATAGCGTGCCTATGGCGCGCTGGCGGTGTTACGACACTTTAGTGGCGTTCGACCTGGCCTCTCGTCGGCGGCGTTCGGTCGATCCACCGGCGCGGCACCGGGGCGTGTGTGTGTGTGTGTGTGTGTGTGTGTGTGTGTGTGTGTGTGTGTAGCGCGCGCGACGCGCGCGACGCGCGCGCGCGCGCGCGCATATATATATATATATGTATATATATATATATATATATATATATATATATATATATATATATATATATATATATATATATATATATATATATATATATATTTTAAACAAAGATACAAAGGGGGAGGAAATTTTCAAACTCTAGAAGTCAATTTTCCCTTCCAATTAGCAGTCCTAACAATTTGTAATTAACTCAAGGTTTCTGCAGCAATGCTGCCATAAATTGCTCAGATTTTCTGGATATTCTTTGTCAAACAATGCCCCACGGATAAGTTAATAATTCTAAATTTATTTTCTGAATAATTTCGAATTTGAAATAGATAGATAGATAAGATTTTATGCAGTATCAATACACATACACTGTGCTAGTCCCCCCAAAGGCTGCTTGGCCTGTAATTAGGGGAGTATATACGGATCACAAACTCGGATAACAATAGCCAATTACTTATTGAGATAAAAAAAAAAAAAAAAAAAAAAAAAAAAAAAAATCAAAGATCAATAAAGCATAACATAATTGATTTCTCTGCATATTATTCTCAAATCAAATGTTAAAATCAAATGCAGTCGCGTGGGGAATTTGTCACAATATAATGTAACACAATCTGTTGTAATACTTTGACTAATCCTGTATCTTTACTTAGACAGCGCTGTTACGCTGCCTAAGTGGCAGCGCAACATGATATTTGTTTCAACTTTATGTGGCTTAATGATATCAATTCTGTTTATTAACATAAATCAAAGAACTCACAAACAAATCAATTTAATAAAAAATCATAAATAATATTTCAATAAATCACGTATATCAAAAACTTAGTACAACAAATTACGTCAAATTCAATTCAAAATTACGAGCAAATGAATAGCGCGATATCCGGGGCCATTAGAAGGGAGCTTGGTTCAATTAAGAGATTGAGCATCCTGTGCTGGACGTGGGGTTTTGGGGAAGCGGAGAGGGAATTTTTACTGCAGCATTAGTGGTGAGTCTGGCTAAAAAAGCCGAGTGTATACGACATTCACTTTCGCCCACCCAAAAGCTTGTTTACGCTATGCTACTGTCCTCTGCAGCAGCTCACTACTGACAATTTTAGTAAAAGTCAAACATCAGCACTTAATTTTTTGGATTATTTAATGTGTGTTTATAATGTATTTGTTAAATAACGTTTTTGTTAAATATTTACTTTTCTTCACTACCGTTTGAATAGCACTTACTCCAATAGCACCCCTCTTGCCCCCCCCCAAAAAAAAATACTGTAGCTACAACCCTAGACCATGCTGGACCAAACTGAGATTTCTTAGAGTCAATGTAAATGGCGAAAGAAGCTTTAAGAAAGCTAAAGAAAAAAATTTTCAATTGATGTTGATAAGGTCTGTGGTAAATATTTGTTTTATGGTAGTGCTAAGGTCATTCCCGCATTGGCCGTTTATAGCCTCTGGCATATTGGCAGTACGGGAATAATTGTATGTATTATTTTTCATTTTGTCAGTAAATCAAGTCAATCAATCAATCATTGAACACGTCGCTTAGCTTTATCAGACGGTTCTATGTTCTGGATCAATGCCTGATATTTTTTCATTAGGTAGAGTTACTCCAGTCCTGAAAAAAGGTAAAGGGCCAGAACAATGTACCTCTTACCGTCCTTTTACTGTCACTCTGGTATTGTGTCAATCAGTGGAGCCGCTTATAATCAATGATGTAAATAGTTCGTGTTCCATCCCCGATAATCAGTTTGGCTTAAAAAAAAAGCATAAGTAGAGAGCATATATACGGTATCGTTGTATAATTTTTGACTGATTGCGATGAAAAGGTTATATTGGCCACGCACAATGTTAGGGGAACTTTTGACTCCAGAATACACGCGTAGCTCCTTTAAAGTGGTCGTCAGCGTGGTCTGCCTAGGTCCATTGTAATATATATATATATATATATATATATATATATATATATATATATATATATATATATATATATATATATATATATATATATATATATATATATATATATATATATATATATATATATATATATATATATATATATATATATATATATATATATATATATATATATATATATATATATATATATATATATATATATATATATATATATATATATATATATATAAATATATATATATATATATATATATATATAAAAAAAAAAAAATAAATATATATATATATATATATATAAGTAGTAAGGCAATAGGCACCACGAAACTTACATGGAAACTTACACCTGAGGTATGAATATACAGTGCAGTTTGACGTGCATATTGCAAAAAGCGATCAATCCTTTTATATTATATACCTATAAAGTGAACAAACACGATTTGAAAGTAAAATTGAGATTGTATAACACAGCCAGACGGGTTTTTGAAACACTTTCATCATAACGTGTTTTTTTTACCACAAACTAGAAATTGTCAAATTGCGTATTTAGGAATAATTTTGTAGGAAAAGCTGTCTATCACCCATGCATTATCCACTGTTCCATTTCTTTGAAGTATGTGCTATCAGACTGGTTTCTGATTTTTTGGACAATTGTCTTTAGTCAAGACTAGTTTGTTAGGAATGTGTCGCTAGATAGCATTTATGAATTGGATCGTATGAAGATGGAGAAAAAAGGGTATAGCATTTGCGAATTGGACTATACGAACGATATTAATTGAATAACATGGAATAAAAACAGAGCTAGATAACATTTACGAATTGGAATCATATGAAAGTGGAGAAAAAAGGGTTAAACTGATTAGCAGTTAAGGTAACCCCGAAGGGCTTGTTAACTCAGGCAATTTGTAATAAATTTGAGACGACATCAATCTATGAAAATGGTTAATGATGATAGAATGACATTGTGAGTTGACCTAGCTTTATCTCTCCGATGTGTTCTGTATAATACACAAGTGGTGTTTGAACAGTGTTGTCAATTTAAAATAGGGTCTAACGTAATAATATACTAAAAAGTTGATACTAAGAGAGATGTAGATGGCAATAAAATAATTTTAATAATTAAATTCAAAACAAACATTATAAATCCTTGAAAATCAAGTAGTAAGGTTTATGTGAGTACGAACCATCAAGGATAATAAGCACCAACTACCCTAACCACCAGAGACCTCAACCCCCCCAAAGGTCACCTATCCCCAAACTCGAAGGGCGCCCCAACCCTCCAACTTTTTGGCCCCCTCCGCCCATTTTTTTTTTTTAATTTTTGCAGTTTTTTTTTAACTTTTTTTTTATTTTTTTTTTTAAAATGATATATTTTTTTCAACTTTTTTTAAGTATGTTAAAATGACGTTAAATATGCTTATGGCTATAACAATTGTACTCTATGCTTGCTCAGAGACACGATGTGGCTTTCCCACTGGTACTCTATGGCCGGTTATCGAAAACTACCTAGTCTACTGCATGTATTAAATCAGTATTTTTTACGCAGTGGAACGATAAACACATAAGTCATATCTTTAAAAAAGTGAAGATGGAGCATTTTAATAAAGTGTGTTCACATGACAATGTTATTGTAGCATTGAATGCCGACAAGGAGAAGTATTTTAACTATGAAACATGTACAAGTGGTAGCACTATTGGAAATGTATGCATGCATTGTCATGACAGTAAGGAATTAAATTTCTTTGGAGTACCGAAAAAATTCAACTCTTATGTTGGTGGATATGCGACATTGACATCTCCAGAGATGATTGCACTCAAAGAGAATGCCAACATAAAAATAATCGTTAATGATAGAGGACCTTGCTACTGTTGCAGATAACACATTACCTACTGATACATCCTATCGTCAGCTTTCGGGTATTAGCATTCAATGGAAGATAAAAAAAAGGCCTACTCTTCTATTAATATCATAAGCCATATCTTGTCTACGTGCCAAAACTGTTACCTGTGTAAAAACAATGTGATAATAGACAGTGAAATTGCCAGAAAAATAAAAAGGGCAATGGCAGAAAATACCACCATGGAATATAAAGATTTATTGATGATAAACCAGGCACCGGAGTACTCTACTGCCTTTAATCAAGAAGTCTATAGGACAAAAATTACCAAATATGAACAGTTTGCTGAGCCTTTTGATAAAACGCCAGCCAAAGTCGCGCATGAATCAACATGTACTAATTATTATTCTGCAGATTATAAACTAAGAGGGGACAATAGCTACAATATCAAGAGTAATCATGGTGAACTATTTTATGGAACAGATTAAAAATTTTCAAATTTGATCATTGACATTAACCATGTATCATTATATATTTTTGTGTCAATATTCTACATGACATTATTTGATTAAAATTATGTTATGCATTACATTGTTACGCGTTTATTATTTTTAGATTATGCTAGCATAACAAACGCTTAGAATGTCTATTATAAATATCGGAGATGTAAGAAAAGGAATTTGCATACATCTATTGTCAGACACATGGGATAACATTGACAAAATCGAGGTACCAGAATAAATAAATTCTTTATCAACATCCGTTGTTGGATATGTCATTATGAAAAAATTGTAAGTAAGTAAGTAAGTAAGTAACAAACTCTTTCTTGAATTCACCTCGGGATACACAATACAGAAATTTAATTCAGGAAATCATGAAAAAAAACTTGAACAAATTCTTTATTAAAATTCATTATTGATTGATGTCGCTTCCTAGATAGACAATACATCAATTTCAAAAAATCCAAGTATAAGAATAACTAAGTTCTATACTAGCACTTAGTTCTCGGATATATAGGAAAAAGTTGACAAAATCTGTGCTATACAGTGAATAATTTTTTTATTATCATGTTTAGTAATATATGTCTGATAAAATCAACAAAATTTCTAATTCCGAGTGAACAATTATTTTTATCAAAATCCTTTGTCAGATACATCAAAAAAATTGACAAAATCTAAATTTCAGAATGAATAAATACTTTAACAACATGCTTTATCGGATATGTCGGATAAAATTGACAAAATCTAAGTATCAGAGTGAATAAATCCTATATCAACATCCTTTTCTCGGATACAGAGGACAAAGTTAACAAATTCTAAGTGTTAAAACGAATAAATTTTTTTTATCACCATCCTTTGTCAGATACATCGGATAAAATTGACAAAATCTAAGTATCAGGGTGAATAAATTCATTATCAACATCAATTGTCAGATATGTCGGATAAAATTGACAAAATCTAAGTATCAGAGTGAATAATTTTTTTTATCAACATTCTTTGCCAGATACATCGAATAAAATTGATAAAATATAAGTGTCAGAGTGAATAAATTTTTTTTATCAACATCTTTTGTCAGATACATCAACTAAAGTTGACAAAATCTAAATTTCAGAATGAATAAATGCTTTAACAAAATCCTTTATCGGATATGTCGGATAAAATTGACAAAATCTAAGCATCAGAGTGACTAAATTCTATATCAACATCCTTTTCTCGGATACATAGGATAAAATTGACAGAATCTAAGTGTCAGAGTGAATAAATTTTTTTATCAACATCCTTTGTCAGATATATCAAATACAATTGACAAAATCTAAATTTCAGAATGAATAAATTCATTATCAACATCCTTTGTCGGATATTTCGGATAAAATTGACAAAATCTAAGTATCAGAGTGAATAATTTTTTTTAATTTAGATTAGGTTACGTGCTCGTCCGTAACCTAGTGTAAATTAACCTTAAAAAATGAAATAAAGCACTGTCGACTTAACATGTCTCTCTCACTATGTCTGTGCCGTCGAGGTGTACACTCCATGTCTTTCTCGGTTTTTGTGTCTAAATCTACGTATTTGTATGTGTTTTTATCTCTCTCACTCTTTTTGTCTGTGTGTCTGGGCGGGTGTTTTCTTATTCCAAAGCATGTCTGGCCACTCTAAGTGAACCTAAATTAACCCAACTTTTTGAATGTCGCTCTCATTAAGACTGTGTGGCTGAGCAGGTGTGCTACGATCTATTACCAGTTGAACCTAAATTCAACATAACGATGCATAAAGTCAAAATGAATAGAACTTGTATTTTATGACTGTTATCTGATGTGTCTGACAAAAACTTTGGAAACGAATTTTTTCTTTCTGATACTTAGATTTTGTCAATTTTATCCGATGTATATTACATGTGATGTTGATAATGAATTTAAGGGATATTGATAAAGCATTAATTTACACTGATACTTAGATTTTATCAATTTGATCCCATGTATCTGAGAAAGAGATGTTGATATATAATTTAATCGCTCTGATACTTAGATTTTGTCAAGTTTATCCCAAGTATTCGAGAAAGGCATGTTGATATAGAATTTAATTAATCTGATAGTTGGATTTTTTCAATTTTATCCGATATAGACAACAAATGATGTTGATAATGCATTTCAAGGATGTTGATAAAGCATTTATTCACTCTGATACTTAGATTTTGTCAATTTTATCCCAAGTATCCGAGAAAGGGCTGTTGATATGGAATTTAATCACTCTGATTCTTAGATTCTTTCAGTTTTATCTGCAATACACGACAAACGATGCTCATAATGAATTTATTCGCTGTGATACTTAGATTTTGTTAATTTTGTCCCATGTATCCGAGAAAGGGATGTTGATATAGAATTTAATAATTCTGATATTTAGATTCTGTCAATTTTATCTAAAATATCCGACAAAGGATGTTGTTAAAGTATTTATTCACTCTGATATTTAGATTTTGTCAATTTTATTAAACATATCCCACACATGATGCTGAAAAAGCATTTATTCACTCTGATATTTAGATTTTGTTAATTATAATTGTTGTAACTGATAAAAGATGTTGGTTAAAAAATAAATTACTCACTTTGATTCTTATATTTTGTCAATTTTATCCCATTTACCCGAGAAAGGGATGTTGATATAGAATTTAATCAATCTGATACTTAGATTTTGTCAATTTTATCCGATATATCTTAAAAATTATGGTGATAATGCCTTAATAGGATGTTGATAAAGCATTTATTTACTCTGATACTTAGATTTTGTCAATTTTACCCCGTGTATCCGAGAAAATGGTGTTGATATGGAATTTAATCACTCTGATACTTAGACTTTACCAATTTTATCCAACATATACGACAAAGGATGTTGATAATGAATTTATTCATTGTGCCACTTTGATTTTGTAAATTTTATCCGATGTAACCGGCAAAGGATATTGATAAAAAAAATATTCACTCTAACGCTTATTTTTGGTCAGTTGTCATATATGTATCCTAGAAAGGGATGTTGGTGTGCAATTTAATCACTTAGATTTTGTCAATTTTATCCGACATATCCGATAAAGGATGTTGTTAAAGCATTTATTCATTCTTATATTTAGATTTTGTCAATTTTTATTTGATTTATCTGACAAAGGATGTTGATAAAAAAATTATTCACTCTGACACTTATATTTTATCAATTTTATTCGATGTATCTGGCAAAGGATGTTGATAAAAAAAGTATTCACTCTAATACTTAGATTTTGTCAATTTTATCCGACATATCCGAGAAAGGATGTTGATAATGAATTTATTCACTCTGATACTTAGACTTTGTCAATTTTATCCAATGTATCTGGCAAAGAATGTTGATAAAAAAAATTATTCACTCTAACACTTAGAATTTGCCAATTTTATCTTATGTATCCGAGAAAAGGATGTTGATATAGAATTTAGTCACTCTGATACCTAGATTTTGTCAATTTTATCCGACATATCCGATAAAGGATGTTGTTAAAGCATTTTTTCATCTGAAATTTAGATTTTGTCGATTTTATTTGATGTATCTGACAAAGGATGTTGATAAAAAAAAATTTATTCTCTCTGACACTTATATTTTATCAATTTTATTCGATGTATCTGGCCAAGGATGTTGATAAAAAAATTATTCAGTCTGATACTTAGATTTTGTCAATTTTATCCAACATATCCGATAAAGGATGTTGTTAAAGCATTTATTTATTATAAGATTTAGATTTTGTCAATTTTATTCCACTTATTGGTCAAATAAGATTCATACGAAAAAATTTATACACACTTAAACTTATATTTTAGCAATTGTATTAGATATATCTGGCAAATGATGTTGATAAAAAAAATATTCACTATGACGATTACATTCTATCAATTTTATACGACATATCCGACAAGGGATGTGGATATAGAATAATCAACCTGAAACTTAGAATTTGTCAATTTTATCCTATGTTTCTGAGAGAAGGATGTTGATATCGAATTTAGTCACTCTGATACTTGGATTTTGTCAATTTGATCCAACATATCTGATATAGGATGTTGTTGAAGCATTTATTCATTCTGAAATATAAATTTTGTCAATTTTATTTGATGTATCTGACAAAGGATGTTGATAAACAAAATTTATTTACTCTGACACTTGTATTTTATCAATTTTATTCGATGTATCTAGCAAAGGATGCTGATAAAAAAAATATTCACTCTGATACTTAGATTTTGTCAATTTTATCCGACATATCCGACAAAGGATGTTGATAATGAATTTATTCATTCTGAGATTTAGATTTTGTCACTTTTATTTGATGTATCTCGCAACAGATGTTGATAAAAAAAAATCGTTCACACTGACACTTAGATTCTGTCAATTTTATTCTATGTATCCGTGAAAAGGTTGTTGATACAGAATTTAGTCACTCAGATACTTATATTTTGTCAATTTTATTCAACATATTCGACAAAGGATATTGTTATAGCATTTATTCATCTGAAATTTAGATTTTTTCAATTTAATTTGATGTATCTGTCAACGGATGTTGATAAAAAAATTATTAAGTCTGATACTTATATTTTATCAATTTTATTCGATGTATCTGGCAAAGGATGTTGATAAAAAAAAATTATTCACTCTGATACTTAGATTTTGTCAATTTTATCCGACAAAGGATGTTGATAATGAATTTATTCACTCTGATACTTAGATTTTGTCAATTTTATCCGATGTATCTGGCAAAGGATGTTGATAAAAAAATTACTCCCTCTAACACTTAGAATTTGACAATTTTATCCTATGTATCCAAGAAAAGGATTTTGATATAGAATTTAGTCACGCTAATACTTCTATTTTGTCAATTTTATCCAAAATATCCAATAAAGCATGTTGTTAAAGCATTTATTCATTCTGAAATTTATATTTTGTAAATTATATTTGATGTATCAAACAAAGGATGTTGATAAAAAAAAAATTATTCAACCTGACTCTTAGATTGTCTCAATTTTATCTGATATATCTGACAAAACATGTTGATAAAAAAAATTATCCACTCTAAAACATAGATTTTGTTTACTTTTTACGATGTATCCGAGAAATGGATGTTGATATAGAATTTAATCACTCTTATACTTGGGATTTTTTTTAAGTGCTGTATTGTCTGTCTAGGAAGCGTCTTCAATCGATAATGAATGTTAATAAAGAATTTGTTCAATTTTTTTTTATAATTTCCTGAATTAAATTTCTGTATTGTGTATCCAAGAGGTGAATTCAAGAAAGAGTTTGTTACTTACTTACTTACAATTTTTTCATAATGACAATGACATATCCAACAACGGATGTTGATAAAAAATTTATTCATTCTGATACCTAGATTTGTCAATGTTATCCCATGTGTCTGACAATAGATGTATGCAAATTCCTTTTCTTACATCTCCGATGTTTTAATAGACATTCTAAACGTTTGATATGCTAGCATACTCTAAAAATAATGAACACATAACAATGTAATGCATAATATATTTTTAGTGAAATAATACTATGTAGAATATTAATACAAAAATATATTATGATACATTATTAATATCAATGATCAACTTTGGACATTTTGAATCTGTTCCATAAAATAGTTCACCATGTTCTCTCTTGATATTGTAGCTATTGTCTCAATGGACTGTTTGATCAATGGCAGTAGCATTTGCTGGTACTTTGTT